>NC_136527.1:87587785-87653061 GCF_053919585.1 Euprymna scolopes | reverse complement strand
GAGATGCCTTGGTCTATAAGATTGCCATCTATCAATGCCTACATCCCCTCTTGTTTGGACTTAGAAATTTTTCACTTGAATACACGCTGAGATGCCTTGGTCTATAAGATTGCCATCTATCAATGCCTACATCCCCTCTTGTTTGGACTTAGAAATTTTTCAATTGAATACACTCTGAGATGCCTTGGTCTATAAGATTGTCACCTATCTATACCTACATCCCCTCTTGTTTGACTTAGAAATTTTTCAATTGAATACACTCTGAGATGCTTTGGTCTATAAGATTGTCACCTATCGATACCTACATCCCCTCTTGTTTGGAGTTAGAAATTTTTCAATTGAATACACTCTGAGATGCTTTGGTCTATAAGATTGTCACCTATCTATACCTACATCCCCTCTTGTTTGGACTTAGAAATTTTTCAATTGAATACACGCTGAGATGCCTTGGTCTATAAGATTGTCACCTATCTATACCTACATCCCCTCTTGTTTGGACTTAGACATTTTTCACTTGAATACACTCTGAGATGCCTTGGTCTATAAGATTGTCACCTATCTATACCTACATCCCCTCTTGTTTGGAGTTAGAAATTTTTCAATTGAATACACGCTGAGATGCCTTGGTCTATAAGATTGTCACCTATCTATACCTACATCCCCTCTTGTTTGGACTTAGAAATTTTTCAATTGAATACACTCTGAGATCCTTTGGTCTATAAGATTGTCACCTATCTATACCTACATCCCCTCTTGTTTGACTTAGAAATTTTTCAATTGAATACACTCTGAGATGCTTTGGTCTATAAGATTGTCACCTATCGATACCTACATCCCCTCTTGTTTGGAGTTAGAAATTAAAAATAGATATGGAAAGAGTTAATTTCGAAACATCGCTAAAATCATCCCCACACACAGCAAGCATAGCTATATTATTAAATTAATTAAAAAAAACCACTAACCTAGTTCTAAAACAGATCCTTTGTTCGATAAAATGCATGCCCATTGGCTGATAGGAAGGGGCGCGGTGGATACTAGAAAGCTGATTGGCTAACTAAAAATCCTCAACATATATAAAAACAAGAAGCAACCACAGAATTCGCGCATAAGCCTGACGAATCCTATAAGTGGATGAAACGCAGAATATTCAGTGTAGCTTAATTGCCGTATATATTTTATAAATTACTATATATATATATATATATATATATATATATATGACATGTTGTGTTGCCATGTGTAATATAAAAGTTTTTAATTTTAACTCAAAATTAAAATAAAAAAATCTTTTAATCCTATTAATTTCAGTGTTATGCAATCAATTGTTTAAGGGTTTATCAGTTAAATATTTTTGCATAGACACACATACATACATTTACTTTTTGATTTATATAGATTTGTTTTATTTTCTTTATAGGATTGTCACCAGCCGACATTATTTCCAACAGGAAGTTGCAAGGGTTTGTGCGGCATTGGTGCAAATTTTAGAAACAAAAAAAAAACAATATGGGAAGTCAGGAATTTGTTTCGATTATGTTCACGAAAAAAAATGCCGAAATGTTTAAGTTGATTCAGGAGGAAATGCACCTTGACGACAACGCTTTGATGGAATTCTTTTTTACATTGCATGAAAAGTAAGTATCATTTATAAAAATTAAATTTTGTTATTTTTTATAAATTTAATTTTAATTGGTCTCCAGACAAAAGAGGAATTGGACCTAGTAATGTAAGCTTTTTAATGCTATCATTTATAAAAATTAAATTTTGTTATTTTTTATAAATTTAATTTTAATTGGTCTCCAGACAAAAGAGGAATTGGACCTAGTAATGTAAGCTTTTTAATGCTATCATTTATAAAAATTAAATTGTGTTATTTTTTTATAGATTTATTTTTAATTGGTATCCAGACAAAAGAGGAATTGGACCTAGTAATTTAACCTTTTTAACGCTATCATTTATAAAAATTAAATTGTGTTATTTTTTTATAAATTTAATTTTAATTGGTCTCCAGACAAAAGAGGAATTGGACCTAGTAATTTAACCTTTTTAACGCTATCATTTATAAAAATTAAATTTTGTTATTTTTTTATAAATTTCATTTTAATTGGTCTCCAGACAAAAGAGGAATTGGACCTAGTAATTTAACCTTTTTAATGCTATCATTTATAAAAATTAAATTTTGTTATTTTTTTATAAATTTAATTTTAATTGGTCTCCAGACAAAAGAGGAATTGGACCTAGTAATTTAACCTTTTTAACGCTATCATTTATAAAAATTAAATTTTGTTATTTTTTTATAAATTTATTTTTAATTGGTCTCCAGACAAAAGAGGAATTGGACCTAGTAATTTAACCTTTTTAACGCTATCATTTATAAAAATTAAATTTTGTTATGTTTTTATAAATTTAATTTTAATTGGTCTCCAGACAAAAGAGGAATTGGACCTAGTAATTTAACCTTTTTAACGCTATCATTTATAAAAATTAAATTTTGTTATTTTTTTATAAATTTAATATTTATTGGTCTCCAGACAAAAGAGGAATTGGACCTAGTAATTTAACCTTTTTAACGCTATCATTTATAAAAATTAAATTTTGTTATTTTTTTATAAATTTAATTTTAATTGGTATCCAGACAAAAGAGGAATTGGACCTAGTAATTTAACCTTTTTAACGCTATCATTTATAAAAATTAAATTGTGTTATTTTTTTATAAATTTAATTTTAATTGGTCTCCAGACAAAAGAGGAATTGGACCTAGTAATTTAACCTTTTTAACGCTATCATTTATAAAAATTAAATTTTGTTATTTTTTTATAAATTTCATTTTAATTGGTCTCCAGACAAAAGAGGAATTGGACCTAGTAATTTAACCTTTTTAATGCTATCATTTATAAAAATTAAATTTTGTTATTTTTTTATAAATTTAATTTTAATTGGTCTCCAGACAAAAGAGGAATTGGACCTAGTAATTTAACCTTTTTAACGCTATCATTTATAAAAATTAAATTTTGTTATTTTTTTATAAATTTATTTTTAATTGGTCTCCAGACAAAAGAGGAATTGGACCTAGTAATTTAACCTTTTTAACGCTATCATTTATAAAAATTAAATTTTGTTATGTTTTTATAAATTTAATTTTAATTGGTCTCCAGACAAAAGAGGAATTGGACCTAGTAATTTAACCTTTTTAACGCTATCATTTATAAAAATTAAATTTTGTTATTTTTTTATAAATTTAATATTTATTGGTCTCCAGACAAAAGAGGAATTGGACCTAGTAATTTAACCTTTTTAACGCTATCATTTATAAAAATTAAATTTTGTTATTTTTTTATAAATTTAATTTTAATTGGTCTCCAGACAAAAGAGGAATTGGACCTAGTAATTTAACCTTTTTAACGCTATCATTTATAAAAATTAAATTGTGTTATTTTTTTATAAATTTAATTTTAATTGGTCTCCAGACAAAAGAGGAATTGGACCTAGTAATTTAACCTTTTTAACGCTATCATTTATAAAAATTAAATTTTGTTATTTTTTTATAAATTTCATTTTAATTGGTCTCCAGACAAAAGAGGAATTGGACCTAGTAATTTAACCTTTTTAATGCTATCATTTATAAAAATTAAATTTTGTTATTTTTTTATAAATTTCATTTTAATTGGTCTCCAGACAAAAGAGGAATTGGACCTAGTAATTTAACCTTTTTAACGCTATCATTTATAAAAATTAAATTTTGTTATTTTTTTATAGATTTATTTTTAATTGGTCTCCAGACAAAAGAGGAATTGGACCTAGTAATTTAACCTTTTTAACGCTATCATTTATAAAAATTAAATTTTGTTATTTTTTTATAAATTTCATTTTAATTGGTCTCCAGACAAAAGAGGAATTGGACCTAGTAATTTAACCTTTTTAATGCTATCATTTATAAAAATTAAATTTTGTTATTTTTTTATAAATTTAATTTTAATTGGTCTCCAGACAAAAGAGGAATTGGACCTAGTAATTTAACCTTTTTAACGCTATCATTTATAAAAATTAAATTTTGTTATTTTTTTATAAATTTATTTTTAATTGGTCTCCAGACAAAAGAGGAATTGGACCTAGTAATTTAACCTTTTTAACGCTATCATTTATAAAAATTAAATTTTGTTATGTTTTTATAAATTTAATTTTAATTGGTCTCCAGACAAAAGAGGAATTGGACCTAGTAATTTAACCTTTTTAACGCTATCATTTATAAAAATTAAATTTTGTTATTTTTTTATAAATTTAATTTTAATTGGTCTCCAGACAAAAGAGGAATTGGACCTAGTAATTTAACCTTTTTAACGCTATCATTTATAAAAATTAAATTTTGTTATTTTTTTATAAATTTAATTTTAATTGGTCTCCAGACAAAAGAGGAATTGGACCTAGTAATTTAACCTTTTTAACGCTATCATTTATAAAAATTAAATTTTGTTATTTTTTATAAATTTAATTTTAATTGGTCTCCAGACAAAAGAGGAATTGGACCTAGTAATTTAACCTTTTTAACGCTATCATTTATAAAAATTAACACTGACTTAAATTTTGTTCTGGTACTTGTACAGTTTAATCAAGGCATTAAAAAATGAAAATATCGAAAAAAGGTTATATTGTACGTATATGGAAATTTTTAACACGCCACGGGGAGATAACTCAATGTAAAGCGCTGACACTCCCTCCCCATCTTCATTACTAGCTTTTCTTTTTAAAAATCGAACCTTTTGCTCGGTATCATAACAAATTGTTTTTTCGCTGTAAAAAAAAAACTACTTGATGAAATTAAGTGAAATTTTTTTCTGGAAAACTTCATTCCATAACGTATATGTACAATATAACCTTTTTTCGATATTTTCAATTTTTAATGTCTTGATTAAACTGTACAAGTACCTTTGTTTAAATTAAACATTTTAATTTTTTTTTAAATTAATAAGAAAATATTGGATCAAAAAGATAAAACCGTTTTTAGAATACGTTAAAAAATGCAAAAATGTTTCATTAAAAGGAGAAAAAAATATCCGATTCCTTTTACACCATATCAGGTTCATCTTCAGAAAGCGAAAAAGTTCTATTGCTGTTTTTTTTTTTTTTTTTTTTTTTTTTTTGCATATAAAAATCCTTGTGTTGTTATGTTTACTGTTTATCTTTTTTACGAAATCATTTACGAACTTTGTTATCAAACATAATTTTTTATAACACCATTGAATACAACAGGACAAAAAAAAAAAAAAATTACTGTTGTTTAGTGTTAAAATTTGTGTGAAAAAAAAAAAAAAAAAAAAAAAAAATTTATTTCTTTTGTTTTCATTTAATTTTACTCTATATAAAAAAAAATCTCGCATTGTTCTTGGCTTTTAATTTTACCTTATAAATTTCTTCAACAATGCTTCAAGCAAACTACAATCTACTTATAATTTTTTTTAATTAGCAGGAATTCACTCCCGTTTGTTTGTACTTTTCTCAATAACCACACCTTGGATTTTTTTAAAAAATTGTGCACAAACATTAGTCATGGTGATAATAAATTTTTGCCAGAACGGATTTTCTGGGATATCTCTGGTCGTCCCATCTAGGGGGCATTATATGAATAAATGTTCGAAGTCCTGTTGAAAGTAAATTTTTCACTCCGGGGGGGGGGAGATCTTGCATGCTCGGTTTGTTAATGGGAAAATCTTTGAATAAACAGATAAAACTATTTTTAGAACACGTTAAATATGCAAAAGTATTTTCTTAAATCAAGAAAATATGATCCTATTCCCTTTTTTCTTTTTTTTTCTTAAAGTTGAAACATTTAAATCTGAAACAGCTAAATCTGACCCCCAAGATCGCCATGGGCATGGAATATGTGCCTACATTAAAGATGACTTCCCGTGTGGCAGGGATATCTCTAGAGAAGATCCTAATTTACCCTATATGTGCTTCCGGGTAGCACTTGCTTACACCACTGCATTTATATTTGCCCTCTATCGGCCACACAACAGCGGAGTTACTATTTTTAAGAGCATATCTGAGAAAATAGACCACATACTGTCTTCACATCCCTCGGCTAACATCCACATCTGTGGTGACTTCAACGTCCATAACGTGGAATGGCTGACCCATTCAAATAAGACAGACGATGAGGGGAGGTTTTGTCATGATTTTGCCATTGCTTATGACCTCACTCAGATTGTTCGCGAACCCACCCGTGTGCCTGATACTACCGGTCAATATTCAAACCTCCTAGACCTTTTTCTCTCAACTTCCCCTGAGCTATGTTCATGTTCCATTCATTCTCCTTTAGGATCCCCCGACCACTCCGTCGTATCAGTTAAGATAAAAATGAAATGTAATAAGTCCCCAGACGTACCCCTCCACCGTACTGTATACCGATACTCTATGGCTGACTGGGATAGCTTCCGTACATTCATATCTGATTTACCTCTGCATTCCATGTTTAAAAAGGAAGTGCCCTCTATAGTATCAGATCTGACCGAATGGTTAATTGTAGGCATAGACCGATTCATACCATCTAAAAAATCCCAACAAAAACCTAACAGCCAGCCATGGTTCTCCCCAGAATGTGTTGCTGCCATCGCGCACAGAAATCACTTTTTCCATAACTACCAACGTAATAGATGCACTGAGACTAAAGCTGCTTTCAGGAACGCCAGCAACCACTGTAAAAGAGTAATAAAAAATACAAGAGAGCTATATGCTCAGTTCGTTAGATCCAAAGTAGCTGATCAGCGGCTTGGTTCCCACCAGTTTTGGCAAATAACAAATAGGATCCTGAACAGAAGTGTGCGTTCTATCCCAACCATTATCAATGGACCAGACGTCATCTCGTCAGCATCAGACAAGGCCAAACTATTTGCAAAGAACTTTGCAGCTAATTTTACCCTATGCGACGAAGGCCAACAACTTCCCTAACCCTATAACACAGAACACGCTAGGTAACATACAAATATCTGTGCATGAGGTCGCCAAGCTAATCAAGAACCTTGATTCCAGTAAAGCAACTGGCCCTGACGGCATCCCAATTATAGTGTTAAAAAAGCTTCAACCAGAACTTGCTCCCATACTTACGAAACTGTTTAAACATTGCCTTAAGGAGAAGTGCTTTCCGACTCCCTGGAAAATCTCATCAGTATGCCCTGTATTTAAGAATTCAGGTGATAAGTCATCTCCCTCTCAATACAGATCAATAAGTCTCCTGTGTGTTATGAGTAAGTTGCTGGAATCCATATTAAATAGAGAAATAGTCAACCACTTCAGCAGAAATAACCTTCTTAGTGACACACAATATGGTTTCCGTTCTGCAAGGTCTACCGCAGATGTGCTAACAGTTATATCTCACAGGATTAGTGAATCTCTTGATAAAGGCTTCCTTTCTAGGACAATTGCTCTTGACATATCGAAGGCCTTCGACAAGGTATGGCATAAGGGCCTACTTCACAAGATTTCCAGCTACAGTATAACTGGAAATGTTTTCTCAATCATTTAAACATTTCTCTCCGATAGGCTCATAAGAGTAGTGGTCGATGGACAAAAATCAGAGGCCTGCAGTATTAATGCTGGAGTTCCTCAAGGGTCAATCCTGGGCCCAACTCTCTTCCTGATCTACATCAATGATCTCCCTAAACACATACTTAAATCATTCGTTGACATCTATGCTGATGACACGACCATCTACGGCAATACATCAAAGCTGTAAATGACAAAGCTCTCTCTGATTCTCTCTCCTCTGATCTCGAGCGCGTGGTTCAGTGGGGGAAGATGTGGCTGGTTACCTTTAATGCATCTAAAACCAAACTCCTATCTTTACATCATCAACGCTCTGATCCCCATCTGGCATCAATTGAAATGGATGGCTCTCGTCTAGGAGAAGTCCCGTGTTTTGACAAGCTTCTGGGTTTGTCTTTTACTCCTGATCTGAAATGGAACACGTACATCAAGTCTGTTGCGAAGGTTGCTGGAAAGATGGTGGGATCCTTCTACCGCTCCAGAAAATATCTCACTACTGATGCAATTATCTATCTATATAAAAGCCAAGTACGTCCAAGGATAGAATACTGCTGCCATATCTGGGCAGGAGCTGCTAAAAACAGCCTATCCTGCCTTGACAGAGTACAAAATAGACTTCGTGGCTTAGTGGGGGATGTCCTTTTCTCTTCCCTGCAACCTCTCTCCCACAGAAGAGACGTTGCAAGCCTATCCTTGTTTTATCGTTATTTCCATGGCAGGTGCTCGTCTGAACTCCAATCTCTGGTCCCCCCCTCGCCAATCTTTCACGAAAAACACCCGTCGTGCTGAATCCACTGTGAAAAATTTCCCCCACTCTTTATCTGTGCCTGAATCAAAACGTAGATTCCATGAACAAAGCTTCTTTCTTAGAACTGCACGCCTGTGGAACTCTGTTCCGTCTGCCTGCTTCCCTCTGAACTACAACCTGGATGTCTTCAAGTCCAATGTAAACATTCCTAATGAACCGCCTCCTTAAGTAGACACTTCATTAAATCTCCACACTAACGTAATGTACTTGCAATAACCCTTATCCCTGAGTGGCTTCCGGGCCTTGATAAGTGATGACCACTGTGTAAAAAAAAAAAAGTACATATATAAAAAAATGTGGTGTTTGTCCATAAACGGGTCAAAAAAAACTTTTTTACAAGAAAAATCTGTAAAAAATCTTTTTAATGTACGTACTTGTCATTGCATGAAAAGGTTATATTCCAAAAATCACATAAATCGATCAAGTAGGTTTTTTTTATTTAAGAAAATCAAATATTATGAGACATTTTATCGAAGAATGACTTCACACCATCTTGTTTTTAAATGATACTGCTCGCGACACCTGTTGGAATTGTTTGGAATATAAGTTCCGCAAGGGGCAGACAATCAACTTTCTACGCTTTAGAAGAAAAAAAAAAACTTGGAAAATGAAGACATTTACAGGTTTTTGGGGACGTTGAAAACGAAAATAACATTTAAAATTCCAGCAAATGAGTAGTTTCCAAGATATGAAGAATTTTACGTAAATTGAGCACCCACACATTGACGATCCTCCAACAAAAATTCGGCAAATGCGTATTTCAGCTGTGTAAATATTTGACCACTAAAACTGGTGGCCATAAAGTGGGTGATCATTATACGTTAAATTATTTTCGAAAAGTAATCCCCCCCCACTTTCTTTAAACTAACATTTCTTCATATCTTGGAAATTATTCGTTTGCTGGAATTTTAAACGTTATTTTCGTTTTCAACTTCCCCAAAAACCTATAAATGTCTTAATTTTCCAAGTTTTTTTTTTCTAGAGCGTGGCAAGTCGATTGTCTGACCCTTGCTGATCTTATATTCCAAACATTCCCAATAGGTGTCGCTAGCAGTGTATTATTCATAAACAAGATGGCATGAAGTCATTCTTTGATAAAATATCTCATAATATTTGATTTTCTTAAATAAATAAAAAAAAACTACTTGATCGATTTACGTGATTTTTGGAATATAACCTTTTCATGCAGTGATAAGTATGTACATTATAAAGATTTTTTTTACAGACTTTTCTTGTAAAAAAAAAAAAGTTTTTTTTGGCCCGTTTTTGGTTCAACACAAAAAAAATAAACAATTTGAAAGTAATGTTTGTTGATATATTTTGGCGAAGAAATGCACCTTTGTCAAGATTGTTTTTTTTTTACCTCTCATGTCTCACGAAGGTACTTTTAGGCGTTTAGTTGTTGTTCAATGGTTTTACCTTTTTTTTATATAGTCCAGGAATGCATATGATGTGTGCTTAAGGAATAATAGTTTGGAAATGTTGGTAAATAGGAAATCAAACAGAACACGTATGTAAAATAAAGAAGGGCAAGTTTCTTATCTGAAATATATTGATAATTTTTATTGGATGGATTATCATTATTATTATTATCATCATTATTATTATTAGAGAATGGGTTTTCTTGAAATAGGAGACTTCTGCTAGGTCCGTATATATTGGAACGGTTATTTGAATTACGTTTCAATGTATTATCCTCCTTCTCTCCTGCCTCATTATTTTGCTCCTAATGTAGTCATTGCTAGATGTCACATCCATAGTAAGCCGTTTAGACCTGCCAAACTTGCTTTGTCTGAATCCAACACACAGACACAGAACAAGCATGGAGCGGAGCACGTGCACGCATCACACAGCTTTGAGGCACATGTATTTCCGGTGACCTTTGACATTAAGCTTCCGTCCTCTTCTCTTCTTTCTCTTTTTTGCTTGACACCAAGCCGTGCACACGTATAAACCACGCGCTTTATAAGCATGCACTCGGAGAGCGACAACAGAAACATAAGGTAGGCTTGCATATTTTTTGTATAAACATAGTTATCTGTAAGATGCTTACATATAGAGCTAATACAATATGAACAATCCAAGACTGTTATATTTAAGCTATATATCGCTTGTGTAAAGTATGAACTATAACCTCTATTTGCGCACACTTACACAGATGTCAACATGTACAAGCCACAATCACACGTCCTTACGTGACTACCAAATTATTGCACCACTGTATAAACTTCGTTTTGTTTTAAATAAATAATGTAGTTATATATATATATATATATTTTTTTTACATTTTCACCCCAAACAAGGCAAATTGCCACTTTGGTGTAGGGGGCTACTATCGGGAGCAGCAACTACTGGGGTACTATGTAGGGATTAGGGCAGCAAGATGTCGGTTCACGTTACACTTGAACTTCTGCACGTCAGTACTGTTGGGGAAGCAGAGACCTGGAATGGAATTCCAGAGTCTAGCGGTTCTGGGGAAGAAACTATTCGAGTAAAAAGATCTTTTACATCTAGGGATCTCTACAGTGTGGGGGTGGGATTTAGCAGCCTGTCGGGTTTGTCGAGGGTGCTCACGTCATGGGGGCACAAGTGATTGCAGTTCGTCAGAGCATTCACCACTAAAATACTTGTAGAACAGGCAGAGGGATGCAACATTTCGTCGATGGGACAGAGGCTGAAGCTTAGATGCCAGTTCAGGGCCTATCAGGTTTGCGACTCTCTTTTGAACCTTGTCAAGGAGCGAGAGACTAGTAGCAGATGCACCAGCCCAAATGTGACAGCAATACTCCATACATGGGCGAATGGTTGCCTTATAGAGGTACAGGATACTTTCGGGTGTTAGTAGTTTTCTAGCACGGTAGAGAGAGCTCACCTTTCTTGCAGCGGCCCTGGCAATGTATACTGGTATAATGTAGTTTTACATATATACTGATATAATGTAGTTTTACATATATACTGGTATAATGTAGTTTTATATATCTATACTGGTATAATGTAGTTTTATATATATATATATATACGGATATAATGGTTTTCTTTATTTCTAATTGATGTAACATCCATATTGATTAAATGATTAAATATATTTTTATATTGTTGTTCTGTTATTTGTTATCTTCTATATGAGCTCCACCTCTATTTGTAGAGCTTTGCATTATTTTATCATTATCATTATTATTATTATTGTTATCGTTATTATTGTTATTTTTATTATAATTACTATTATTGTTATTATAATTATTATTATTATTATTAATATTATTGTTATTATTATCTTTATAATTGTTATTATTATTATTATTATTATTATTATCGTTATTATTGTTATTATTATTGGCTCACATGGAGCTTTCACACAAGTCAACAATTGATTGGTTTGGAGACCTGTGGTGTTCTCTGGAAGCTGAGTGACAACAAGTCTCCCCAGACGTCCAGCTCTCTCCACCTCCTTCGATAGCATTTGCAGATAAATCTGCCTCATCGCAATAGTCTCATACCATTGATTTCTTGCTGGTAGTGGCCATTGGTTTATACTGGAATTTGAGTGGCACTAAGCCTCCCCATGATCCCAGTTCTCTTCGCGCTTGTCCAGCGGAGGTCTGGCCAGCGCTCTCTCCTCGGTCTTTCCATCATACTTAACCCTTCTTGGCTCTTTGGTATCACTTTTCTATTAGAGGAGGGGAACGGTGATGACACATTCTAGGGTTTTCCTTAATATTTCAGCCGTTTTCTTTATCGTTAGGCGTTGTATTTTTGCAGTTATTCCTCTGATTCCAATTTTTGCCATTCTTTTTTCAAAGTTTTTCCTAGTGCTCCTACTATTATCAGTACTATTTTGATTTTCTTCATCATCCAAATCCCTTTTAACTCTCTGGCTAGCTCTGTGTATTTCCTTTGTTTCTCCTTTTCTTTCATACTCGCCCTGTGGTCAGCTGGGACAGCAAAGTCTACAATTTGACAGGATTTTTCTTTCTTGTTAATTATTACGACATCTGGTCTTCTTGCTTGGATGGGTTTGTCCGTCTGTATGTCCATGTCCCTTAGGATTTTGTGGTTCTTGTTTTCGAGTGCTGTTGCGGGTTTATGCTTGTACCATTTGTCTGTACGCTCAAAATGCAGTCGTTTGCACAATTCCCAGTGCACCGCCCTCCCCACTTGGTCATGCCTGTTTTTGTATTCCTTTTGGGCCAGTTTGCTGCATTCACTTACTATATGGTTTAGCATTTCGTCTCTCTGTCCACATAGTCTGCATTTGCTGTTTTCTTGTGTTTTATCGATCCTTGCTTTGATATGGTTGGTTCTTATCAAGTTATCTTGTGCTGCAGTTATTAGAGATTCAGTTTCACGGTTTATATGTCCTTTTCACATCCATGTCCAGGTGTTTTCGTTATTCTCATCTTTTCTCGCTTTGTCATTTGTCTCTCTGTTTTTTGCTTTGTTGTTTTTTTTTCGGTGTCTCTCGCTGCCATAATTATCCTTTCAGTGTTTTGCATTATGTATTTTTCTAGTTCTTTTTTCGTGTCCTTCACACAGTCCTCTATACAGATCAGTCCTCTCTCGCCGTCTTTCCTTTTCACGTAGAGTCTGTCAGTATCGTCCTTTGGGTGTAGTGCATTATGCATGGTCATGAGTTTCCTGGTTTTCTGGTCGAGTTGTCCCAGTTCTTCTTTTGTCCACCCTAACCCGACGGTCCAGACTATCTTACTAGCGATAATCCCCATGTACTTATACCTTTTTATTAGGTTTCTGCTATACAATTTCGTTTCCAGGAGTTTTCTTGTTCTCCTGAGGTATTCCTTTCCAATTTTCTCTTTCATTTCTATTGTTCTGATGGTGTCCGCTTCCAGAATTCCCAAGTATTTATAGTCGTCTTGTTCCCCTAGTGCCTTAATTTCTGTTTAGTTGGGTAGTTCCATGCCTTCTGTCGTTTCCAGTTTTCCCTTTCTTATAACTAGTTGTGCGCACTTTTCCATTCCAAATTCCATTTGGATATCTTGACTGAAGATTCTGGTAGTGTTGATTAGTGTCTCTAGGTCCTTTTCGGTCCTTGCAAATAGTTTAAGATCGTCCATGTACATCAGGTGGTTCATTTTTTTCTCTGTATTGGAGAACTTGTATCCGGCTTGGCACTTTCTCAGAATACTATTCAAGGGCATCATGGCTATGATGAACAGTAATAGTGATAGTGAGTCTCCTTGGAAGATGCCTCTTTGTATGTTAATTTCTGTTATGTGTTGTCCATCAGCTGTCAGTTCCAGTCTCCATGTTTTCATTGCATTTTCTATTACATCAGTGATCCCGCTTGGTATTTTATACATTTTTAAGCATTCTGTTATCCATGCGTGGGGGATCCTGTCTTACGCTTTTTTGTAGTTGATCCATGCCATGGCTAAATTCTATAATTATTATTATAATAATTATTATTAGTGAATGGGGTTTCTCGAAATAGGAGACTTCTGCTAGGTCCGTATATATTGGAAGGGGTATTCAAATTATGGCCTATTATTTTGCTGCTAATGTAGTCATCGCTAGACATCACATCTCTAACATTTTACCTACCATTTTCTTTTGATGAGAAGCATTAGGCTTCGAAATAACTAGGTATGCATTCGTATATATTTTTATATTGTTGTTTTTATTCTTGTTGACTCTTTGCATTATCCTGATAAGTCTCCTCTTAAAGAATTTCTTTAATTTTTTGAAATCTCCATGTGTGTTTATATATATATATATATATATATATATATATATATATATATATATATATATATATATATTTTTTTTTTTAACCTTTGTATATCTAATTTTAAATAAATAAGAATGTAAAAATACTAATCATAGTAGGGGTGATAAGTAGTTAAATGGATTAATCCTAATCTTATAAATACAAGACTGATAAATTAAAAAATATATCCATTTTAAATGTGGAAATTTATAGCATGAAAAGGTTAGTAACTGCAATTAAGAATAGGAAATTAGATTAAATATTTGTAACATGTCTTCTTCCTGAGGTTAAGGGTGGTGGTGTTTGATCAACACTGCTGGGGAGCCATGATGTAATATACTGTTTTGTTTTTAAATCCCTGAAACAGTGTTTCATGGTAAACAACTGATGATCCCTTTAAAAATAAATTATTAGTACTATAGTAAATTCGAGAGCGAGTTGATGCAGTGATTGCAGGTGAATAAATGACTTACTGACTGGATGGTTTTCTAACGAATGATAAAAAATATTTTTTTGTATAGTTTTAAAGGTTAAAAATTTCAAAGACTATATATATGTATATATATATATATATATAATATATATATATATATATAAACAAATTTACATGGTTGCGACACTGGACATTCTAATGTTTCTAACAAATGGTCAGTTAAAACCAGAAGTCTTCATCAGGCGACTTAATAAATGGTTGCTTCTCACAGAATAAGCCAGTCCTTAACTGGCCTATGGCCTAACTAAAAAAAACACACAATCGTAACTACTCTTCTGAGTTTTTGGATTTTGTAATTTTGCCCGTATTCCTTTCGTTTTCTTTTAAAGTTGATGAGTATCTTTTCTTCTGATGAGTCAGGACAGAAAAGATAAAAAAATGAAATTAATTTTGGCTGCAAGCCAGTTTCTGCGTTTCCCTCCAAGATGTTTGGGAAAACCAGCTCCCATAAATAGCGTGTAAAAGTCGTGCAAATTAAAGATAGACATGACCCCCATTCGTAACTCGTAGATATTATGATTTAGACAGTATATAAAAAGTTTTAAGGAGGAGTGACCCGACCGAGCACCCCCCCCCAAAGCCTTTGCCGGACATACACAAAAAGTGCACACACACACACACATTTTCGCTTTTATATATATACTAGCGGGGGGGGTACCTGGCGATGCCCCGGGTGTCTTGAGGTAAATTAAAACTCCGGGGGGGGGGGTTAAATGATAAAAAAAAATGTTTTGGTAGGTGAGTGTATGAGGATCGAACCCGTACCCTTGAGTTGGAAATTAATGTGTGAAAAAAAAATGTGCTAAGTTAACCATTGAACCACGGCGACGGACAACGTTAAGCAGGTTATTTAACTATAAAAACAGGCATGTGCAATAAAAGTTAACTCTGCTGCTTCCATTTGACCTAATTAAGAAGGTCAAATAGAAGTCACGCAGCATTTGGGTTTGTTTACCCAAATTTAACTGTTTCTTCCCCCAACAGATGTTGGGGAGGGGGAAAGCCGCTCCCAATTGTCCAGATTGAATAGCAACTGATCAAAGCTGATTGTTTCTGGACGTTTTTCCCGGCGCAATGCCGAAGACATCGTTTGAGTTTAGTTTCACTTTATATATACTAAAAAGCCCAATCAACGCGCAAGAAGCCAAAATAGCAATAATTTTGTAAAAATCGACGTAAATAAATCTATACGCTACGCAGTTTCCTAATTCCTAGATATTATTATATAGGACCTATATACACAGTTGTAAGCGATAGTAACGAACCTGGGACCGTGTGCGAGAAAAGCCTTTGCCAGACATACACAAAATGGTCACACACATTTTGCCTTTTATATATATATAGATATATATATAAAAAATATTATAGCCAATAATATTTTGTAAGACCGATAATCACTGGATTTCCAAACCAGTAGATTTATTGCATTACTTATTGTGAAGTAATATATCTCTATATAAATAAAATGAACTCATTTTTTCTCGTCTGATTTTGACATTAATAGGATTAAAAATCAAGATATTTCATGCAAATATAATATGCACAAACGGCAGAACAATATCTGAGGTGTGTTATAGGCTTATTATTTCTCAAATTCCTCGATAATCTTAGATTTCTATACTTTTTCTGCTGAGAAGTCACGGCCAAAATCGGTTAAGATCAATGGAAGTGGTAAAATATTTTCTCTCTAATAAATTCCTCCTCCCCCTGCCACCACTTAACACCGTTTGGGGATTGTTCACAAGGAACAGTTGAGAAGAGAACACCGGTTTGGCTTCGTAGTTCTTTCATGTGAAGTTATTTAAAATCACTAAACTAAGCTGCAGTGCTCTGTGGCGTAGTGGTTAGCGTGCTGGACAATTCACATTATATTTTCACGTTCGCGCCGACCTACCGTAGTCGTTTTTTTTTTTTTTTTTTTTTTTTTCCTAAACAACTGGAATGGACTTTTCTTGGTGGCCGAACTGTTAACGTTGCAGATGTTTTTTTTTTTTTCACACTTTATTTTCCTACTTTTACTCATGACTCCGGGTTTGATCCTTCCTACTTACCTACCATAACATTTTTTAAAACTCCCCCCCCCCCCGTCCCGGAAACAATCACTCGGGCAACGCCGGGTACCCCCGCTAGTATATATATAATATAATATAAAGCTGAATGTGTGTGTGTGTGTGTGTCTGGT
This sequence comes from Euprymna scolopes, assembly GCF_053919585.1. Lineage (NCBI taxonomy): Eukaryota > Metazoa > Mollusca > Cephalopoda > Sepiida > Sepiolidae > Euprymna > Euprymna scolopes. The sequence goes on along the minus strand of NC_136527.1, from coordinate 87,636,314 downwards.
CACGAATAGGCTCCTATATGGTTGACTATTTTAAAAAAACTGATTACATATAATGATAGAAGATGTATCGAGACACAGGAATGGGTATGTTTGATCTGGCAGAATGGTGGTTCATTAAAATTGTGGAGTCTGTGTTCGCGCCTGGTCCACAAAGTATGGAAATAAAAAATATAAAAAAAAAACGTTTACAAGTGTTTTTGATATAGATGTACATAAGAATACTTTGATGAGTATGTTTTAACTTAAATAGGGATGGTATAATAAAATTATGGGGTGTTCGTTCGCGCCTGACCTCCATAGAATGGAAATATGTCACAAAGTTTAACAAGGTTTTTTTATATAGATACACAGAATATTGTGATAAGTGTTTCAGTGTGAACAGGTATGGTATAATAAATTATGGGGTTTATCTATTTTATTTTTACTTTCATCATATTTTGCTTTGGTTTTGATACCCCAAATTCGAAGCTATCTCTTTACAACCCTTCCTTTTCATAACCTATCATACTTTCATAAATCAGAGTCCATTTTCTGTAGGCTGTTTTTGAACCCAGTCAACGACGGGTACTTTTGCTAGTATATATATATATATATATATATATATATATATATATATATATATATATATATATGGGTCTGGCCATACCCACATGGAGAGACAAATAAATAGAAACATTAAAAAATCCTCTATACATATTTTTAAATACACCCCTCCATCTAAACAAACATAATATAAAGAATACCTGAACAGTCTAAGACTGAAATGAAAAATCACAATACTAAAATCTAAGAATCCAAAAAATAAATATCAAAATTGAATGAAAACACCCCTACCCTTATTTCAGAGGAGCTGCCCCCCTCCCTCCTCACACATACACATTAGTAACAACCTTGGATCACAATTACCTTTCTAGGGACGCAAATAACTTCATAATACTATATATATATATATATATATATATATAAGGGGGCGGTCACCAACAATGTGTATTTTTTAACATTATTTTATTATTCCGTGTCTTGGTTTTTCATTGAAAATTATGTTTAGATCATTGTAATAATGCTTTTAAATAATTGAAATCGTTTTTAACGCGTTTCAGACGTTCTGTGAAGCGTCCTCTTCAGAAATTATTTAAAATGCTTAGAATATATTCAATATGTGTTGGAGATGTAAAAATAGCATTTTCGTAATTCATTTGAAATGTTTCCGAGACATGGAAACGTGTAAGTGAATCTACTTTTCATTGGAATGTTCAATTTTTATTACTATTTTATTGGGCTGTGGTCACCCCTGTCCTGTGTTTCTCTCTCTCACTCTTTCTTTCTGCTTGTGTTTTTATTTATCTTTTTCCCCTTTAGGGTAGGATGTGTGTGTTTTTTTTTATTATTTTGAAGAATGTGTGTACTGTTTTATAGTATTATGAAGTTATTTGCATCCCTAGAAAGGTGACTGTGATCCAAGGTCATTGCTAATGTGTATGTGTGAGGAGGGAGGGAGGAGGGGGGGAGGAACCAGCTCCTCTAAAATAAGGGTAGGGGTGTTTTCATTCAATTTTGATATTTATTTTTTGGATTCTTAGATATTATGTTTGTTTAGATAGAGGGGTGTATTTAAAAATATGTATTGGGGATTTTTTAATGTTTCTATTTATTTGTCTCCCCATGTGGGTATGGCCAGACCCGTGTATATATATATATATATATATATATATATATATATAGTAATTACTAACTAGCTCTACCTACGTATTGAGCACTTTTGAAGTAAATACTTTAAGTTTACGCATAAATCTATACTTTCATATATTAAATTTATGTGAATAAATGAAGTAGTTATATATATATATATATATATATATATGTGAACAAATGATTAATAAAATATGTTAAAAGACATCTTGAAAAAGAGTTAAAAACATATTTAATTTTAAAAAAGGAAGCACAAGATAAGTGGATAGTCCTTAATCTGCGGAGTTTCGAAGAAATACTCTCCTTCTCATCAGAGGGCAGGAATTAGCAAAATGCAGGATCGGATTTTGCATATAAAAGTATTTAACGAAACTACAAGTAAGTCAAAGATCTTACTTGGTTAAAAAAAGGGTGAGGTAAGGGGAACAGGAGGCAAAAGAATGTTTTTAACTCTTTTTCAAGATGTCTTTTAACATATTTTATTAATCATTTGTTCATATTATAAGCTCTATTTCCTTTTCGGTTTTATTGAGCTTTTTATATCTGGCTGAGTTTATTTTATTTGTAAATATTAACTCTTTAATATTTATAAGTTTACCATTTTGATTACCTTAGTAAACTTATTGTAACTTTTATTATATATATATATATATATATATATATATATATAAGTCCTAAGTTCTACTGATTCATTGGCTAATTTGATTTTCTCTTTTTCAGAAATAAACAGCAATCCAATATTGAATACTTAGAGTGTGTCGAAGTAGCCGAGAAAGCGGACATTGAAATACCAGAAATAGAAAGCACGACAACAACGACGACGATGCATTCCTTTGTGTCCAGTGAATGTGATGGTTACCCGATAGAGACTGCTGAACAATATGCCACAGTTACGCTGCCAAAAATTGAACCGACAAGTAACGTGGGTACTGAAACCGAGACGAGACTCGTTGACCAAGACAGTGGCGAAACGGCCAAAGTCCTTATTAGTTTGCAAGACTATCAGGCAGATGACCATGCGATGGTGAGCGCAGGAGAAACTGACCCTCAGGACTGCGTGGGCGTACAAGTGACGGATGTTTGCATCAATACAAGCGATATGGAGTCGATCAAAGAAAATAACATCAGTGTTGAAAATCAATTAATCGATGAAAGTCACGATGGACGAGAAGCCAGGATAGAAATGAATTGTCGTTCGGATCCGAATCCTGGTCTCGGCTCACATCCTCCAAGCCTTTCGGCTACGGATGCTGAGAAGATTTCAGATATTGGAGAAAAGATTGTTGAATCTGTAGCTGAAGAAGTTAACAAAGGTGATGGGGAAAAGACAGATGCTAAGAGTGAGAAAAAGAAACTCGATGAGACGTCGAATCCAGGCGGAACCAAACCGAAACGGAAAAGGAGAAATGATGTTTGGTTGACTCGGGTCCAGGATGCAGATTTCGGTAAGAAAGAATGATGGCTTATTATCGATAGACATTAAGAGTGCTTTTTGTTTTACTCATATATATATATATATATATATATATATATATATATATATATATATATATATATATATATATATATATATATATATATAATTGTTTTGACGATTAATCGGAATACATATATAAATATATATTTACATATGTATTTATTTATATAAGTATTTATATATATATATATATTTATTTATATATATTTATTTATTTTACTGCTATTTTATCCGTATTCCCACCTGTCCTTCCCTTTTTCTCTATCAGTCTGTTCTTGCGAGATATTTTTATTTTTCTATGATCATCGATTAACTCCTGATAAATCTGTTGATTGAAGGTGTCCCTCAGGTTATGCCAGCTATTTTTTTTAAAAGTACTAATATATATATAGTGGGAGAACTGCCGACTTTCAACACGACCGTTCTAGGTTCAATCCTTGGCTTGCAAGAGATGCTAGTCTAGCGGCACTGATGAGTTGTGATAAAACGAAACATGACTGTATGTTGGAAAAGGAGAAATGATGTTTGGTTGACTCGGGTCCAGGATGCAGATTTTGGTAAGAATGATGGCTTATTATTAGCGATAGACATTAAGAGTGCTTTTTGTTTTACCCATATATATATATATATATATATTATTGTTTTGACGATTAATCGGAATATGGAATCAAAAAAGTCGACAAATTTGGGGGAATCCGTATCAAAATCTGAAAAATTTGTGCCTATTTTCCGATGCCAAAACAATTCTTTTGATTGGCCTTTTTTATTTGATTTTGTTTAAAGCAAAATCTTCCATTGCTGATAATAACGATAAAATAATAAATATTTATTGATTTTAAAATAACAGTAAAGCTAAAATCGATAACATGGGGAAGTGGGTGGGGGGGGGGTGTCATACCGAAAGCCGTTCTTAACATGGGGAAGTGTATGTTTATTCTGAAAGCCGTTCTTAGCATGGAGAAGTGTATGTTTATTCTGAGAGCCGTTCTTAGCATGTGGAGGTGTATGTTTATTCCGAAAGCCATTCTTAACATGGGGAGATGTATGTTTATTCCGAAAGCCATTCTTAACATGGGGAAGTGGGAGATGTTTATTCCGAAAGCCATTCTTAACATGGAGAAGGGGGGGGCGTTTATTCCAAAAGCCGTTATTAACATCAGGAGGTGTGGGGGATGTTTATTCCGAAAGCCGTTATTAACATGGGGAGGGGGGTTATTCTAAAAGCCGTTCTTAACATTGGGAGGTGGGGGGATGTTTATCCCGAAAGAAATAGCGTTGAATAACCGTTAAACATAACAACACATATCGCATGCTCACTATCCCATTTCATTGAAACAACAAAGATGGCGGCCAATTCAAACTACTAGAAATTACATTGCACGATTCAGATATTTATATCTCGAAAACTATTTGTCTGCGCTAATTTTCCCGGTGATATCTGTGTTCAGCATACTCGAAAACCTTTAAAAGTTGTTGATTTATTGCAAAATGTTGAGACGTCTCCAGTTGGCGTAATGGTGAACTTTGACCCATTTATGTTTTCAATTTTAATATCAATTTGTTTTCAATTTCTTGTAGACGAACGCCATTATAAATGTTCTTTCTGTTCCGCTGCGTTCTTCCACGCGCATCACCTGCAACGCCATGAAAAGCAGTTACACACGTCTGGGAAGGAAGTGAAAACGAATCAGTGCAAAGACTGCTTCAAGACATTCGCTACGCAATTGACGCTCAAGTTTCATCAGGATTTCGCGTGCCGAATGGTGCAACGTCCGCACAGATGTCCTAGCTGCCAGCTTGGTTTTAAGAATGCAGTGGAAATCGAAAGCCACAAGTGCAGCGGGAACCCTGCAAAGCCGTTATGCTGTATGAACTGCGACTTCCGCACTGGTTCACCACGAGACTTAGAACACCATAATCGGATCCACACGGGGGAACGATGCTACAAGTGTGAATTGTGTGATTTTCGGACAGCGTGGAAAAAAAACCTGAAGGTGCACATTTTGAAACATTCCGGATTAAAACCGTTCGCTTGCAATGTTTGTGACTTTGCGACAAACGATCGCAGTAATTTGAGAACTCATTTGAGGAAACATTTGAAAAAGAATAGCGCGAGTCTTTGTCACACGTGCGGCACAAATTTCAGTGACCCGCAGGCTCTGGCGTCACATATGCTGTTGCACAATTATGACACGCCTTACAAGTGCACATATTGCAACTATTCGACCAAGTATAAGTTCACGCTCAAGTCACACATGCGGGCCCACAATGTTGAGATCGAGACGGCGAAAACCTCTCAGATCGTGTCGACTGATGCTGATCTTGGCTCGATTCAAGACGTTAGAGAAATATCAATCCAAACAGCAGACGCCGACTACGAAGAACTTGTTGAGAAACAGTTTTTTATGTGCCAGGAATGCGGTTTTGTTATTGACAATCGGAAACTTTTTGACATACATCAGTGTAAGGTGAACGACCCGACCGCGCCGTCTGTTTTGGATGGCGAAATGATTATTCAAATTATCGAAAGTCCAGCGGAACTCCAGGAAGTTGTTGAACCGTGACAAATTTGACAATATCTTGTAACTTTGTCTTGTTATCAATAATGTTGAAATATTATTTATTTTGTTTCGATTAATCGAACAATCATTCTCACATCTTATCTGCACAACGTTTCGGCCGATGTAACCTTCGACCTTCTTCAGGTATAAAAGTCGCCATGATTTGGTAGCAAAAAGAAGTGAGGGTAGTTCTGTACTCTAAGGTTTCACATTTTTTATCTAGTTTGAAGTAAAAGGTACTTGTACAGTTTAATCAACACATTAAAAAAATGAAAATATCGAAAAATAATTAAATTGTACGTATCCGTTATGGAACGAAATTCTCCGAATAAAAAATTTCACTTAATTTCATCAAATAGGTTTTTTTTTTTTTTACAGCGAAAAAACAATTTGTTATGATACCGAGCAAAATGTTCGATTTTTATGAAGAAAAGCTAGAATTAAAGATGGGGAGGGGATGTCCGCGCTTTACATGGATTTATCTTCCTGTGGCGTTTCTAAAATCCAAACAAAAATTAAGAAAAAATCCAAGATGTCTGCCTTCAAAGTGCTGTCATAAAAACATGTTTTCCGCTGTAAAAAACACAAAAAAACTACTCTATCAAATTAAGTGAAATGTTTTTTTGTTTTTTTTCGGAGATCTTCAGTTCAAAACGGATACGTACAATATAAACTTTTTTTGATATTTTCATTTTTATATGTTGATTAAACTGTACAAGTACCAAAGTTTACGCAAATTATAAAAGTAATTTAATTATCAGCGAACGTTGTCTCCTACGAGACCTTGCAGGGGGTTAAAATAGTGACAGCCACCTTAAACCTTGTGTTGCTTTGCGAAGCACCTCCCCTCTCTCTTATCCGATCAAGAGTCTCCCTTATCCCGAAGTCGCCGGATGCCAGCGAGCCACCCTCCTTCGCCCAATTGCAAGGGATGGCTGCCTGGAGGTCACCACCTGTTTAAATGCAATTCTCAAGAGTGCCCATCGGGAGACACGGGATCTCTGTGACGGTGATGATCGACGTTTCCAAAGCGTTTGACACCGTTAATCACGACTCGATCTGCCGGGCAGCGCGCAGGTTTGGCGCACCAGATCCTCTGGTGCGCTACATCCGGGCCGGCTATGATGCTACGACCAGCGTGCTGGGAGACCGGGTTTTTCACCCTTCCCGTGGTGTTCGCCAGGGCGACCCTTTGTTGCCTCTGCTTTTTAACATGGTCATGGATGAGGTTCTTTCCTTGTCCCTTGCCCGAGATCGCTTATCCAATGGGGTCAACTGAGGTAGGGGCGTTAGCTTACGCCGATGACCTTACTCTCTTCGCTCGGACTCCAGAGGGTATGCGAGTAAAGCTTGAGGCGGTGGAACTAGCTTTGGCGCGATCGGGTATGGTGATTAACCCCGCTAAATCACTGTCTCTTGCCATCTTGTCTAACAAGAAGGCGAAAAACGTACACCTGGCCGCAGCGGAGCTTGTCTGTGGTGCTCAACCCGTTCGAACCCTAGGGGTCTTGGATTCGTTTGTGCTGCTCGGGGTCAGTTTCGACTGGAAGGGGATACTTCCCTTTCCACACCACAAGGTGGTCCATGACTGGCTCGGGGAGTTGCATTCTGCTCCGTTAAAGCCGCAGCAGCGCATTGAGCTCTGGCGGGGATATGCGATGCCCCGGCTATTGCATTCATTTGTCTTGGGCAACGTGCGCCACAATACTCTCAGGGCTATCGATGTTAACGTGCGAAACAGCATCCGCAAGTGGCTCAGGCTCCCAAAGGACTGTCCGGTCGGCTTTTTTCATGGTCAGGAATGCTGAAAACGAATATTCGTATATTAATTTTAGGTGAGTAAATTAAGAAGTTGTGTATATATATATATATATATATATATATATATATATATATATAACTACTTCATTTACTCACATAAAATTAATATACGAAAGTATAGATTTATGCATAAACTTTAAGTATTTACTTCAAAACTGCTCAATACGTTGGTAGAGCTCGTTAGTAATTTATGAAATATATATGGCGATTAAGCTACACTGAATATTCGGCGTTTCATCCACTATAGGATTCGTTAGCCTGACGAATCCTATAGTGGATGAAACGCCGAATATTCAGTGTAGCTTAATTGCCATATATATTTCATAAATTAACGAATCCTATAGTGGATGAAACGCCGAATATTCAGTGTAGCTTAATCGCCATATATATTTCATAAATTACTATATATATATATATATATATTTGTTAGTACATTTTCATGTTTTTTAAAGGTAGATAACTCTTATTTTTATTATCTCCCTTGAGAAAGCACACACACATATATATGTATATATATATATATACATATATTTGTGAGTATATTTTCATATGGTTTCCTAAAGGAAACTCTGACTTGATTTATCTGCCTTGATTAATATCTGAGAAGTTCTTTTTGTTTTAACTTATTTTAAAGCGTTTATTTACTTTGGAACATAACAAGTGTTCAGGCTCAAATTAGAACAAGACCGAGGTGACTGTCATGAGACCGTCGTCTCCCTGCATATTAAAACAAAGCCAACCTCCATACGTAGTTAATTGTCATGTCGAAAATAGTAATATATCCAAAAATTACGAAAACTCTACAAGTGCAGAGTTCTTTATAGTTCAAACCAATATTAAGTAATTTTTTTTTTTTTTTTTTTGGCATACATTATTGCTGATATTCATGCTGCTCCTCTTTGATCAAATTGTCTCTAGGATGGATTAGGGTTGGGGGTCAGGGTTAGCCTTTTTTTTTTTATATTTGATATGTAATTCTATGTCGATTTTTTTAATCTTTTCGAATATGCTGAAAACGAATATCACAATTTAATTCGGGGCACATGATGTATAACAAATAGATAACACAGAAAATAGACTTATAGTTTTTAAAGGTTTATTAGAAGAAAAATATGTAACCCACAGTGGGGACCCTAACAGGTACTACCACTCCGGGTCAGAGTGGACCTGGGAGCAATGGTAATTAAAGGGTGGCTCCACACTCCCCAAGCCCGCTTATGGAGCTTTACCATCGGATACAGTTTAAGGTCATATCCAGGACCCTGAAGTGGCGGCGGCTATCCTGTTCTTGTAGAAATTTTGGATGGGAGTGGTCTTCTTCTGGGAGAAGTTTCGGCTGGTTGCTAAATAAAAAGAAAAAAGAGACAAGTTTTAATCCAACGGAAATGGAATCATGTCGTTACAAGTCCGAGTAATTTTGAAATGGATATATCTATAAAAGTGAAAGTGTACAACTTATAGTATAAACCACTGAAATGTTAGATATAGTTTCCTTGGCCATGGATCTAACGTAATAAATTCATATGACCCTTAATCAATAATGGTTAATGTGTCAAAGTTAAAAATAAAGGAAAACATATATATAAGTGTAATTATTACTTCACGCGACAAATAGCTAGGGGGTTGCTTTAATCCACGATGTATTTGTAAGTCATGCCGTGCTTTCTTTTCTCTAGCTTTAATTTAAACCTACGTCACTGCCAGTGGTCATACACGCAAACACGTAACGGGTTCTAGCCTTCCTCCCTGCTACCACGCGTTTTTTCGTTGTTTGGCTCAACACAAAACCCCCAAACTCCCAGGGATAAAATGCTAGTTTTGTACAAAGTACTGAGATGCCAGACAATTATGCTAGTTTAGAACTTTCAGGTCCAAGTAATCAGCCACATTTTTCAGTTTTGGGGCATAAATATTACTGCAAAGGCGTGTAAAGGGCAAACTCGAATTTGAGCGCAATCGTTATTCTAATAATTGCTCATTTTTAATATGCCATTATTATTATCATTTTCTTATATGGATCAGCAAGATATTTTTACTAGTAATAAGTTTATTTTTAGAACAGCTTATCACTTATTCTCTGGTATATTTTTGGTTTTAAAGTATTATTTTAGTATTAGTGTTTAATCTTTCAGTATTTATACAATTTAACATTTTGATATTTACATTTATGTCGAGGTTTAGTGTTTATTATTTGATCGGTTATAACTTAATTTAGCGCTAATTTATAAGTTATGTTTTAGTATCTAATCATGATTTTTTTGTTTTTAATTATTAGTTTTAGTTTTTATAGTTATTTAATATATTATAATTTATTAGAATATATTAACAGTAGTAAAATTATATTACTGATCCATAATGAAAATGATAATTATAGCTGGAACAATTACATCGAGAGCATTGCCAGGGCTGCTGCGAGGAAGGTGGGCTCTCTCTACCGTGCTAGAAAACTTCTAACACCCCAAAGTATCCTGTACCTCTCTAACAAGGCCACTATTCGCCCATGTATGGAGTATTGCTGTCATATTTGGGCTGGTGCATCGGCTACTAGTCTCTCGCTCCTTGACAGGGTTCAAAAAGAAAGTCGCAAATCTGATAGGCCCTAAACTGGCATCTAAGCTTCAGCCTCTGTCCCATCGTCGAAACGTTGCATCCCTCTGCCTGTTCTACAACTATTATAATGGTGAATGCTCTGATGAACTGCAAGCATTTGTGCCCCCACAACGTAAACACCCTCGACAGACCCGACAAGCTGCAAAATCCCACCCCCCACACTGTAGAGATCCCTACATTTAAAAGATCTTTCTACTCCAGTAGTTTCTTCCCCAGAACTGCTAGAATTTGGAATTCCATTCCAGGTCACTGCTTCCCCAACTGTACTGACATGCATAAGTTCAAGTGCAACGTGAACCAACACCTCCCTGCCCAAATCCCTACATAGTACCCCAGTACCCCAGTAGATGTTTCCCCCTGATAGTGGCAAAGTGCCTTGTTTGAGGTAAAAATGTAATAAAAAAAAAAAACAATAGTAATGTAAATATTTGTATATAATTACAAAGCATATTGTTCATGCATTTACATACTTTACTTTAGGCAAATCCACATGAACAAGGAAACCTATCTCTCTCGGCAAAAATGAGTTCAAACTGAAGAAATGTTATATATAATTGTTTTCGGCTAACTTTACCAAATCTGTGCGTATGCTAAACATAAGTAAAAAAAACAAGTAATGTTCAACGCTGCAAGAGAACTAGAAAGAGAATAAAAGTTAATAGACAGGATAAAGTCTGGAACAAAAAGAGAAAAAATTAATTAGCAAAATTTATCAGGTGCGAAAAAAGTGAGTAATGTTCAACGGTACTGGAGAACAAGAAAAGAAAGGGCCAATTAGAAGCTGGAATCATCAAAAGTCATTAGACAAAAAAGAAATCAAGTAAATAGGATGCCATTTATCAGGTGCTGTAAAGAAATGCTCTTTTAGAATCTTCAAGTCTCAACACTCACTAGTAAAAATAAGTCAAAAACAAGTAATGTTCAACGCTGCAAGAGAACTAGAAAGAGAATAAAAGTTAATAGACAGGATAAAGTCTGGAACAAAAAGAGAAAAAATTAATTAGCAAAATTTATCAGGTGCGAAAAAAAGCGAGTAATGTTCAACGGTACTGGAGAACAAGAAAAGAAAGGGCCAATTAGAAGCTGGAATCATCAAAAGTCATTAGACAAAAAAGAAATCAAGTAAATTAAGAAATTAACTGAAACCCATCTAAAACAAAGCAAATTCAGCAGCTGGTACAAAACAAGTGCTGAAAAGGTGGTTTAGAGTCCTGAAGTCTCAACAATCACTAGAAAATTAGAAATAAATCAAGGTAGTTGTTGCAGCACCACCAAGACACATTGATACAATAAATGAAACCTTTATGAATTCGATGGGAAGTTGGAGTTGCTTATAAAAAAAAAAAAATATTATTACTTACTTTAGGAATTTCTGGAACTGCTTCCAAGATGGGGATGAGAGGGGTCATGGGTGTTGCTGCTGCTGGTGCTGAAAACTTGAATAACTTTTTCTTTTTTTTTTAATTGTTTTTTTCTTTTTTTGGTTTGTTTGTTTTATTTATTTTCCTTTATTTCATAGCATTTTATTTTTATGAAATTATTTTTTTGGAAATTATAATTAGGAAATAACAATACTTACTTTATGACTTTCTGGAACTGCATCCAAGATCGGGATGAGAGCGTAACGGCTACTGCTGAAACCTGTAATAACTAGTTGTATTTCACATTATTAGTTTTACATTTTTTTTTTTTTCAGTATATTTTCCTTTAGATCACAGTATTTTAATTTTTGTGAAATTTTCTTTTTTTAAAAAAATATAATTAGAAGAAGATATCAATACTTACTTTATGAGTTTCTGGAACTGCATCCAATATTGGGATGACAGGGTCATGGCTGTTGCTGTTGAAACCTGTAATAACTAGTTGTATTTTGCATTATTATTTTTACATTTTTTTTTTTTTCGGTTTATTTTCCTTTAGATCACAGTATTTTATTTTTTGTGAAATTTTCTTTTTTTAAAAAATTATAATTAGAAGAAGATATCAATACTTACTTTATGAGTTTCTGGAACTGCATCCAATATTGGGATGACAGGGTCATGGCTGTTGCTGTTGAAACCTGTAATAACTAGTTGTATTTTGCATTATTATTTTTACATTTTGTTTTTGTTTTATTTATGTTACTTTAGTACATTGCATTTTACTGAGTGTATGTTAATTATTTTGTTAATTTTTATTAAAATAAAATACCTGTAACAGAAAAATAATTTTGGTTATGATCATGCATGGGTGAATATTTTCGGTTAGACTTGCTAAAGTTGGTTAAAGGAAATATAAGCAGAAAGGAATTCGTTTTAATCACTAGCAACACAACGAAAGAAATACTTACCTGAGGATTGTGCTGATTCTAACTAGAAGCTGCAGTAATGGAAAAGAGGAAAATTAAACTTGTCAATTACAAAAACTGAAATCGAAAAGAAGAAACGCTTGATGCTTTACTCACCTCTGGCTAGTCGTGGTCGCCATCAAACTGAAAAAGGAGGGAAAGGGTGGAATCCACTCGTTACCAGGTACCGTACAGGAAAGGACAGTCTGGGCAGGTAGGTGATGATCTCCCCAAAGTGGAGCGCTACATAAAACATGCATTGCTACGAACATCCTCCGAAAAAGGCGGTTTCTACTCGGAATAAAAGGCGGAGCAGAAAACGGAAGTGTTCTCTCTACTCAACACGATTCCTAGAGAGATACCACAAGATTGTGCGTGAATGAGGAGGAGGTGATGAAAGCTCACAAAACTGCCATTCCTACTATCGTATCGGATATTATTAATCGGAGGTCCATCATTGCATTACCGCCCCAGCTCGTAGTTGATAGATAGTAGGAATAATATTACCAGCGCCCTTCAGGCAGCTTGTGAGAACACACAAACTAATGGTAGTATTACTCTAGTCGTTCCTGGTCGAATGGAGCCATGCATGCATTATGTAGTAACACGAGCACGTGTCGCCTGATAAGAAAGAGCGTAGGCTCACCCACTTGGGGAGATTCCCTATCCAGACTTGCACCTATTTGTACACCTGGAACCGGACTCAGAACCTCGACAATGAGAAGAGTCAAGGAGAGCAAGGTGTTGAACTACCTAAAGAGGTCACCATATAAAACAAGCGTTGCTGTGAACAACCTTCCAAAACGAGGGAAGGGACTTTTTGTTCTCTCTACCCAACAGGATTCCTAGAGAGATACCACTAGATTGTGCGTGAATGTGGAAGAGCCTATGAAAGCTCACAAAACTGCCATTCCTACTATCGTATCGGATATTATTAATCGGAGGTCCATCATTGCATTACCGCCCCAGCTCGTAGTTGATAGATAGTAGGAATAATATTACCAGCGCCCTTCAAGCAGCTTGTGAGCACACGCAAACTAATAGCAGTATTACTCTAGTCGTCCGTAGTCGAGTGGAGGCACGCGTGAATTACATAGTAGAAACACGAGCACGTGTCGCTCCCTCTTCGGGGGAATTCGGAAAAGCGCACCTTGCGCTACAGGTATTTGTTGAGCTGGGAGTTGACTCAACACCTCGACACTGAGAAAAGAGCTTTAGAAAAGCTCCAGATTAGTTACCTGCAAAGTCGAGGAAAGTTGGAGGACCAGGCCTGCGAAGGAGAACACACACAATTTGGGCCTTGATGGAAGCACACGGGAGAGAGGGAGGCCCATTTTTCTCTTTCGGGGGAGTGTTCTCCTTCCAGCCTGCTCGAGCACGTCTTTTCTGCTCGCCACATGCAAGCGTATAAAAAGACGACCAGATGACGGACGCAACAAACTCATGCCGTCATTCATTAACTGGATTTTGATCGGGTTCCGTACAACAAGGTGTTGAACTCCCTAAAGAGGGCACCATATAAAACAAGCGTTGCTGCGAACAACCTTCCAAAACGAGGGAAGGGACTTTTTGTTCTCTCTACCCAACAGGATTCCTAGAGAGATACCACAAGATTGTGCGTGAATGTGGAAGAGCCTATGAAAGCTCACAAAACTGCCATTCCTACTATCGTATCGGATATTGTAACTCGGAGGTCCATCATTGCATTACCGCCCCAGCTCGTAGTTGATAGATAGTAGGAATAATATTACCAGCGCCCTTCAAGCAGCTTGTGAGCACACGCACACTAATTGTAGTATTACTCTAGTCGTTCCTGGTCGAATGGAGCCATGCATGCATTATGTAGTAATAAAATAAAATACCTGTAAGAGAAAAATAATTCTGGCTATGATCAAGCATGGGTGATTATTTTTGGTTAGACTTGCAAAAGTTGGTTAAAGGAAATATAAGCAGAAAGGAATTCGTTTTAATCACTAGCAACACAACGAAAGAAATACTTACCTGAGGACTTGTGCCGATTCTAACTAGAAGCTGCAGTAATGGAAAAGAGGAAAATTAAACTTGTCAATTACAAAAACTGAAATCGAAAAGAAGAAACGCTTGATGCTTTACTCACCTCTGGCTAGTCGTGGTCACCATCAAACTGAAAAACGAGGAAAAGGGTGGAATCCACTCGTTACCAGGTTTCGTACAGGAAAGGACAGTCTGGCCAGGTAGGTGATGATCTCCCCAAAGTGGAGCGCTACATAAAACATGCATTGCTACGAACATCCTCCGAAAAAGGCGGTTTCTACTCGGAATAAAAGGCGGAGCAGAAAACGGAAGTGTTCTCTCTGCTCAACACGATTCCTAGAGAGATACCACAAGATTGTGCGTGAATGAGGAAGAGGCGATGAAAGCTCACAAAACTGCCATTCCTACTATCGTATCGGATATTGTAACTCGGAGGTCCATCATTGCATTACCGCCCCAGCTCGTAGTTGATAGATAGTAGGAATAATATTACCAGCGCCCTTCAAGCAGCTTGTGAGCACACGCAAACTAATGGTAGTATTACTCTAGTCGTTCCTGGTCGAATGGAGCCATGCATGCATTATGTAGTAATAAAATAAAATACCTGTAACAGAAAAATAATTCTGGTTATGATCAAGCATGGGTGAATATTTTTGGTTAGACTTGCAAAAGTTGGTTAAAGGAAATATAAGCAGAAAGGCATTCGTTTTAATCACTAGCAACACAACGAAAGAAATACTTAACTGAGGACTTATGCTGATTCTAACTAGAAGCTGCAGTAATACAAAAGAGGAAAATTAAACTTGTCAATTACAAAAACTGAAACCGAAAAGAAGAAACGCTTGATGCTTTACTCACCTCTGGCTGGTCGTGGTCGCCATCAAACTGAAAAAGGAGGGAAAGGGTGGAATCCACTAGTTACCAGGTACCGTACAGGAAAGGACAGTCTGGCCAGGTAGGTGATGATCTCCCCAAAGTGGAGCGCTACATAAAACATGCATTGCTACGAACATCCTCCGAAAAAGGCGGTTTCTACTCGGAATAAAAGGCGGAGCAGAAAACGGAAGTGTTCTCTCTACTCAACACGATTCCTAGAGAGATACCACAAGATTGTGCGTGAATGTGGAAGAGCCTATGAAAACTCACAAAACTGCCATTCCTACTATCGTATCGGATATTATTAATCGGAGGTCCATCATTGCATTACCGCCCCAGCTCGTAGTTGATAGATAGTAGGAATAATATTACCAGCGCCCTTCAGGCAGCTTGTGAGAACACACAAACTAATGGTAGTATTACTCTAGTCGTTCCTGGTCGAATGGAGCCATGCATGCATTATGTAGTAACACGAGCACGTGTCGCCTGATAAGAAAGAGCGTAGGCTCACCCACTTGGGGAGATTCCCTATCCAGACTTGCACCTATTTGTACACCTGGAACCGGACTCAGAACCTCGACAATGAGAAGAGTCAAGGAGAGCAAGGTGTTGAACTACCTAAAGAGGTCACCATATAAAACAAGCGTTGCTGTGAACAACCTTCCAAAACGAGGGAAGGGACTTTTTGTTCTCTCTACCCAACAGGATTCCTAGAGAGATACCACAAGATTGTGCGTGAATGTGGAAGAGCCTATGAAAGCTCACAAAACTGCCATTCCTACTATCGTATCGGATATTATTAATCGGAGGTCCATCATTGCATTACCGCCCCAGCTCGTAGTTGATAGATAGTAGGAATAATATTACCAGCGCCCTTCAAGCAGCTTGTGAGCACACGCAAACTAATAGCAGTATTACTCTAGTCGTCCGTAGTCGAGTGGAGGCACGCGTGAATTACATAGTAGAAACACGAGCACGTGTCGCTCCCTCTTCGGGGGAATTCGGAAAAGCGCACCTTGCGCTGCAGGTATTTGTTGAGCTGGGAGTTGACTCAACACCTCGACACTGAGAAAAGAGCTTTAGAAAAGCTCCAGATTAGTTACCTGCAAAGTCGAGGAAAGTTGGAGGACCAGGCCTGCGAAGGAGAACACACACAATTTGGGCCTTGATGGAAGCACACGGGAGAGAGGGAGGCCCATTTTTCTCTTTCGGGGGAGTGTTCTCCTTCCAGCCTGCTCGAGCACGTCTTTTCTGCTCGCCACATGCAAGCGTATAAAAAGACGACCAGATGACGGACGCAACAAACTCATGCCATCATTAACTGGATTTTGATCGGGTTCCGTACAACAAGGTGTTGAACTCCCTAAAGAGGGCACCATATAAAACAAGCGTTGCTGCGAACAACCTTCCAAAACAAGGGAAGGGACTTCTTGTTCTCTCTACCCAACAGGATTCCTAGAGAGATACCACAAGATTGTGCGTGAATGTGGAAGAGCCTATGAAAGCTCACAAAACTGCCATTCCTACTATCGTATCGGATATTATTAATCGGAGGTCCATCATTGCATTACCGCCCCAGCTCGTAGTTGATAGATAGTAGGAATAATATTACCAGCGCCCTTCAAGCAGCTTGTGAGCACACACAAACTATTTTAGTATTACTCTAGTCATCCGTAGTCAAGTGGAGGCACGCATGCATTACACAGTAGAAACACGAGCACGTGTCGCTCCCTCTTCGGGGAAATTCGGAGAAGCGCACCTTGCACTGCAGGTATTTGTTGAGCTGGAAGTGTGGACTCAACACCCCGACACTGATAAAAGAGCTTTAGAAAGCCTCCAAACCAGTTACCTGCAAAGTCGGGGAAACTTGGAGAAGCAGGCCTGCGGAGGAGAACACGCTCAAATGGGGCCTTGGAAGCAAACGGGAGGGGTTAGGGTTAGGATAAGGGAAAGGGATAGGGTAAGGCCCATTTTTCTTTTTTTGTTCGGGGAATGTTCTCCTTTCAGCCTGCTCCTTCCTTAACACGTCTTCTTTGCTCGCCACATGCAAGCGTATAAAAAGACGACCAGATGACGGACGTCATTTCCTGGATTTTGTTTTGCCAGAGCCCATTTAGCCGTGTAGTTGTTGTTCAACTACAACGTTACACCCCCCTACCACGGTGAGGATAGGGTTGGACTTTAGGGGGGAAAATACACATCCACATTTACTAATCTTACTCTTGCAATTTTGTTGTAATAAACAAAAAATTAGGAAATTCTTTAATGATTGCATTTTCGTAATTTTGGGATATGTTACGATTGTCGACTACAACTCAGTAGCTAGGATTCTTTTTTTTTTTTTTTTTTTAAATATCAATTCGAAATGGCGACCGATTCTCTCTTTAACACGGTAAGTTCGGGAAAAGGTGTTATAAA
The DNA here is from genome assembly GCF_053919585.1 of Euprymna scolopes. Classification (NCBI taxonomy): domain Eukaryota; kingdom Metazoa; phylum Mollusca; class Cephalopoda; order Sepiida; family Sepiolidae; genus Euprymna; species Euprymna scolopes. The sequence goes on along the minus strand of NC_136527.1, from coordinate 87,618,523 downwards.
TAATAAACTAGACCAAATACTATTAAAAAACCACCGAATATATGTCAAGTTATGTCACGGTAACATATATTGAGCGAATTTCTAAAAGTATTTTGTCTAGTTTATTATTTATTACATCTTTTTCCGAACTTACCGTGTTAAAGATAGAGTCGGTCGCCATTTTGAATTTTCCAATATATCGGTAAACACTGTTTTTTCGAGCTGAATAAACATGTTTAATTTAATAAAAACACGAAAATTATATACAGTTTGGTAAAAAAGTAATTTATCTTGCCTTTGATAACATTTATTTGTTATATATTTGTTTTTTGACAACTGTTTCGAATCTATGTGTCCAGTACTAATACACACCCGGTTATTCTATATTAAATAAATACTGAAATCAAATTATGAATAAAAAAAAATATAAAAAAACTGAACTAATTTGGTGGGCTGAAATAAGGAACCAAGCAGAGAGCCGATGCGAGGTTAAAGAGACAGACAGACAGAGGATGTAGTTGGAGAGATACAGTACAGCTAGATAGATAGATAGACAGACAGACAGACAGAGAAATATTTTTAATTTAAATCTAAATTAACGTCTTCTTATTTAATTTGTTAGGTGAAAGTCTACATATAATATTATTTAAACAAATAAAATGAGTAAACGGTCGGTAATTTCCGTAACGCCGACCACAACACTCGTGAAATTCCGTGGAGACAAGTTCGTCAAGGGAGACAATCAAGATTTCCGATTATCTGCCCTTGATTTCTTAGTCTGGCTTTTGCTTATACGCCATATCAACCCTTTTCCAGGTTATTTAATGGCGATTTCAGTATTTTGGAATGAAAATGCTTTTTATAGAATAATTTTTTTTTTTTTTTTTTTATTTATGATTAAATAAGCGACGTGGTTATTCTATATTAAATAAATGCTGAAATAAAATTATAAATAAATAAAAAAATACAATATAAAACCATCGATAATTTAACACATTCTCAAACAGAAGATTAATACTCGATTTAAAGTTTGCAGCAAACTATTAAAAATACAACAAATTATAAATAAATATACATTTTATTTGACAATGATATCTGTAAAAAAAGGAAACGTGTAGTATCTGTTCTTTTTTTTTTTTCGTTTAATGACATGAAATAATTATAGGGTTTGTATTACTGTACACATAGATTCGAAAAAGTTGTCAATAAACAAATATATAACAAATAAATGTTATCAAAGGCAAGATAAATTACTTTTCTACCAAACTGGATATAATTTTCGTGTTTTTATTCAGTTTAACATGTTTATTCAGCTCGAAAAGAATACAGTGTTTACCGATGTATTGGAAAATTCTAAATGGCGACCGACTGTCTCTTTAACACGGTAAGTTCGGGAAAAGGTGTTATAAATAATAAACTAGACAAAATACTATTAAAAAACCACCGAATATATGTCAAGTTATGTCACGTTAACATATATTGAGCGAATTTCTCAAAGTATTTTGTCTAGTTTATTATTTATTAATAAATCTTGCGCATTTGGGGTAACGTACCCCTCCTGCCTGGCATCGTGGCGGTTGCACTGGCCGCTGACGCAGACCAAAGTGTAGTGGGGGAAAAGAAAACCCAGGGGAATGGAGGGGGAGGAGCGGACTTTGAAGAAATTAGAGTTTTTGACTTCCCCTCACGGGGATGTCGGGTTAGCAGCTCAGATCCCCCCGCGAGGGGGGGGGGGGGAGAGCAGAGAAGAAAGACGCAGTGGGTGCTAGCGGGCCAGAGTGCCGCGTCGCAATTAAGAGAGAGAGGGGATAGGAATCCCTGCCCACAGAGGGGAGCAGAAACGAAGCACCCGCCCTACCCCACGTCACCCTACCCACTAACTTACCCCAACGGAAGCGAGAAAGAGAGCCCTGTCTGCTCGATCCACTGGGAGAGCAGCGAAGATAGATAAAGTTTGGGCCTGGCAGGTCAGTGCTGCTCAGGCAATTAAGTGTGGAGAAATTAGACCATCCCCTGTCTCTAGAGGGAAGAGACCGGAACGAAGAAAAAACGCATGCAAAAAACCAGCAAGAGCAGGTCTCAATTACCAGCTAGTGGTGTTGGTCCCGAGATTCCAGTCTCCCAAAAAAGGGGATCGGTTTCGGGTCCAAGCTCCCAACTACCCACTAACTTACCCCAACGGAAGCGAGAAAGAGAGCCCTGTCTGCTCGATCCACTGGGAGAGCAGCGAAGATAGACAAAGTTTGGGCCTGGCAGGTCAGTGCTGCTCAGGCAATTAAGTGTGGAGAAATTAGACCATCCCCTGTCTCTAGAGGGAAGAGACCGGAACGAAGAAAAAACGCATGCAAAAAAACAACAAAAGCAGGTCTCAACTACCAGCTAGTGGTGTTGGTCCCGAGATTCCAGTCTCCCAAAAAAGGGGATCGGTTTCGGGTCCAAGCTCCCAACTACCCACTAACTTACCCCAACGGAAGCGAGAAAGAGAGCCCTGTCTGCTCGATCCACTGGGAGAGCAGCGAAGATAGACAAAGTTTGGGCCTGGCAGGTCAGTGCTGCTCAGGCAATTAAGTGTGGAGAAATTAGACCATCCCCTGTCTCTAGAGGGAAGAGACCGGAACGAAGAAAAAACGCATGCAAAAAAACAACAAAAGCAGGTCTCAACTACCAGCTAGTGGTGTTGGTCCCGAGATTCCAGTCTCCCAAAAAAGGGGATCGGTTTCCGGGTCCAAGCTCCCACAAATGTGGAGTCGGTCCTTGCTAACGAAGATTAGTATGAAAACACCTTAACCTATCCAGAAAGCCCGGTGGCGGACAGTTTCGTAACTGAGAGAACAGATACTACACTTTGATCTTGTCACGAGGGCCGAGAAAGTCGTGTAAAATTCAATACATAAAATCAACACCTTTAATTTCTATGAATCGTCATTCGCGTATCGGTGCGAAGTCAAGTGTCGGCGTTAGAAAGCCGTTCTTAACATGGAGAGATTGGGATACGGCCATTCCGAAAGTCGTTCTTAAAATGGAGAGAGGAGGAGGGCGTTTTGTAACCATTCCGTACAAGCATCTAACAATTTAATAACAACCATCAAATGTTAAATAAAAATAAGATCAATAAAAAAATAAATAAAAATAAAAAAACATCAAATCAAATAAAAACAACGATCAATGTGTCATATCTGTTAACGAAAATATTTTTTTTAATTATTAGCAAATAATTCAAAGTGTAGTATCTGTTTTATTATTATTAATGACAGTTTAAAGGCTCCAAAATCACTTTCGAATTCAACATCAACTGTCGCATTAACTCGCATTCCTACAATTCTGAAATCTCGTCCCAATAGTGTAGAAGCGCCCATTTCAACCTAATAACATGGATTTCAATATCTAATAAAAAACATGTACTAATTTTTATACAAATACAGAAAAAAGAAACGGTTACTACGTTTAGCCAGAAAGACATAATTAGTAATTATGCATTTATGTTACCGTGTTTTTGTATTTCCTTTTTTGTTTTGTTTTTTTCGTTTTTTCATTTGAAATTCAAGTTTCACGACAACTTGATTACAATGTTAGAATACAAAGAATAGATTTCTAAATAATACCGTTTTTATTTCGGCACGGTAGCATAACTGCATATACTTTTGCAGGTTTTTGTTTTTTTCCTATTATAATCATACGTATATTTTGTGTCTATGACGTAACTGTTCCTTAGTTCGTCTTTATCAATGTTACAGCATATTCCAAATATCACATCCATCTGTAGAGTGGTTTATTTAAGTGATATTCATTAACAAATATAGGGTTTGTATTACTGTACACATAGATATAAATTATACTGAATATTATATATAAAGAACGAAATGTGTAGTGTCTGTTCATTTTTTTTTTCGTTTAATAACACGAGGTAATTATAATAACTTAAATAAAATATCATTTTTTTTTTATTATTCACTTTAAACATTAAAAAAAAAACAAGATTATTATTTTACATAAAAGAAATGCTGAAATAAAATCACAAATTATACCAAAAATTACTTACTTTTCTTCTAGTGAAAACTCCCAGTAAAAATACATGTGTCTCTAACCACGACGTTTCGTGAAATGGCAAATTCCACCCAAACATATTTCTTCCCGCGTTTATTTCATGTGAGCACGAGAGAGAGAGAGAGAGAGAGAGAGAGAGAGAGAGAGAGAGAGGGGGAGAGAGAGAGAGACAGAAAGAGAGAGAGGGGGGGGAGAGAAAGACGGAAAATAATGAAATTATGAAAGTAATAAAACAATAAAACTTCCATCCACACACCCACACACTCCGCACGTGCACTCTTGCCCGGGGTCAAACGGAAGTCAAATGAAATAGATTACATCTCGTCAAAGTTTTGTTTCTGTCATGACGTGGCGAAGGGTGGGGGTATCAAGCGAATTTGAAATTCAACGAATTTTATTTCAACGCGCCAATTCCTCCCCCTCCCACCGCCTCCCTCTTTCGAATCGTAAAAATAACTGGTTTTTTTTTGTTATTAAATTGTATTTTTTTAAGAAATCGTTACCTTAAAAGTTCAGAAAGCCATTCTTAATGTAGAGAGGATCATGTTAACTATTCTGTCCAATAATTTAATAAGCAGAAGATCTGATAAAAATTCAATTTAACTTGTATTAACACTTTCAATCTCTCCATGATAAGAACGGCTTTCTGAAAAAAAAACACCTCACAATCTGGAAAGCCGTTCTTACCATGGAGAGATTGGGCTCCCCCCAATTCCGAAAGTCGTTCTTAAAATGGGGAGAGGAAGGCGTTTTGTAACTATTCCGTACAGTCACCTAACTATTTAATAAAAAAAAACATCGGGTTTGTATTACTGTACACATAGATTCGAAAAAGTTGTCAAAAAACAAATATATAACAAATAAATGTTATCAAAAGGCAAGATAAGTTACTTTTCTACCAAACTGGATATAATTTTTGTGTTTTTATTCAAGGTAACATGTTTATTCAGCTCGAAAAACATAGTGTTTACCGATGTATTGGAACATTCAAAATGGCGTCTGATTCTCTCTTTAACACGGTAAGTTTGGGAAAAGGTGTTATAAATAAAAAACTATACACAATACTACTAAAAACCCGCCGAATATATGTCCACCTATGTTACGGTAACATATATTGATCGAGTTTGTACAGTATTTTATCTGGGTTTTTATTTATAACACCTTTTCCCAAACTTACGGCTGAATAAACATGTTATATTGAATAAAAACACGAAAAATATATCCAGTTGGGTAGAAAAGTAACTTATCTTGCCTTTGATAACATTTATTTGTTATATATTTGTTTTTATTACAACTTTTTCGAATCTATGTGTACAGTAATACAACACCAAAACATTAAATGTTAAATGAAAATAAGATCAATAAAAAATAAATAAATATAAAATACATCAAATCAAATAAAATAAACGATCAATGTGTAGTATCTGTTAACGAAAATATTTTTTTATATACACGTTGACTTGCCTTGGTCTATAGAATCTAACTCTCATTCAGGTATGCTGAAAACGAATATCGCAAGGAAAAGTAGCTAAGACAAATAGTTTTAGAGCAAGTTTTATTAATGCGTGTATTGTGAAATGTAAATCACTGGCGACCATGTTTGAACAGTTTGAACAGGCGGCGTATGAAAGGGGCCAACTCTCAGTTTGTTCAGGTATGCTGAAAACGAATATCGCAGCAGAACTTAAAACACTTGTTCAAGTACGTAGAAGAGTAACTTATCTTGCCTTTGGTAACATTTATATATTATATATTTGTTTTGTATATCAACTTTTACGCTTGGTTGTCTTAACTCCGAAGGATTAACCTTAGAATTTCCACAGGTCTCATTAGTTAAAACGAATTATTTCGCGGTCCAAATTGGCGTGAAATAAACAAATCTGACTGACACAGGGTTTGCCATTTCCGGTTGTCGCCGCCGACAACGCTCTTATATTTACAATCGAAAGCGTCGCCAAGTCCGTTCGTCGCTGTGTCTGTGTGTGTACCTATTTACTATGCCTCCCCACGGGACAGAGTTAGACACCAGGGTCGTTTTTTTAACGTGGAGAAAAGGTACAAAAATAAAAACTGTCTCAGTCGTGAAGGATTTCTCCTCCACCGAAAGAGAACAAGAAATAGAAGTGCAGCATCTGAAGAACAGATGGTATTTATTTGCTCCCCCACCACCGAGCAAATTAGGCACAAGGCCGATTTTTAATGTGAGGACTGAGGGGGAAATGGGGAACAACTCCCCGGGGAGTAGGGGAGCGGGATGGTGACAATTGGTATGAAGGGTTACCCCTACATTGACCAAGGTCTTATATGTGGGGTCAGCCCCATATACGGTCTTTGCTGGCAGTATCTGCCGGAACAGATGGTATTTATTTGCTCCCCCACCAAGCAAATTAGGCACAAGGCCGATTTTTAATGTGAGGAGTGAAGGGAGGGGGAAGGGAAAAAGGGGACCAGCTCCCGAGAGGTGGGAAATGGGAGCTGGTTAATGGTCAGGCATGTGGGGTTGCCCCCACATCTGGTCTTTGCTAGTCATAGCTAGTCATAGCCTGCAGTATCTGCCGGAACATCTTGTCACGAGGGCCGGCAAAGTCGTAAAATTCAATACATAAAATCAACAGCTTTCATTTCTATGTATCGTCATTCGCGTATCGGTGCGAAGTCGAGTGTCGGCGTTCTTGTCTCATTGAAGGGGAAGTAAGTTTTTTAACACAGTTGCGTTGGAAATGCATTTCTGCACGTGCATGGCTGGACGATAAGAATAACATTACAAATAAAAACAATAATTATTATCTTCAAGTCTCTTCTTAAAGGGGCTTTTCGGCTGGCTACGAAGTTACAACTAGCTAATCGACACTCGACACTGTCAATGAGTTATGCGAAACAGACGGACTGTTCCGCTGTATCACAGTTATTAAGTGTGGTTAGACTGAAACTCATTAAAGCCAGTAATCTAAGTTTCAACTAGCTAATAGACATTCGGCACTTTCAATGAGTTATGCGATCACCGCCACTTGTCCAAAAACGGACTGTTCCGCTGTATCACAGTTATTAAGGGTGGTTAGAGTGTAACTCATCAGAGCCAGTAACCTAACTTACAACTAGCTAGTTGACATTCGACACTGTCATTGAGTTATGCGATACACTGCTAATTGTCCAGAGACGGACTGTTCTACTGTATCACAGTTGTAAAGGGTGGTTAGACTAAAACTCATAAGAGCCAGTAATCTAATTTACAACTAGCTTATCGACAGTAGAGATTTTCACTGAGTTTACGTGTGTGTGTGTGTGTGTGTGTGCTTCGTTAACATTCGGACTGTCATTTTAAAATCGTTCGGGTATGCTGAAAACGAATATCGCAAGGAAAATTAGCACAGACACGTAGTTTTCGATTTATTAATGCGTGTATTTTGAAATGTAAATCACTGGCGACCATGTTTGAACAGGCGGCATATGAAAGGGGCCAACCGTCAGTTTGTTCAGGTATGCTGAAAACGAATATCGCAAGGAAAATTAGCAGAGACAAATAGTTTTGGAGCTAGTTTTATTAATGCGTGTATTTTGAAATGTAAATCACGGCGACCATGTTTGAACAGGCAGCATATGAAAGGGGCCAACCCTCAGTTTGTTCAGGTATGCTGAAAACGAATATCGCAAGGAAAATTAGCACAGACAGACGAATAGTTTTCGAGATAGTAATGCGTGTATTTTGAAATGTAAATCACTGGCGACCATGTTTGAACAGGCGGCATATGAAAGCGGCCAACCATCAAGTTGTTCAGGTATGCTGAAAACGAATATCGCAAGGAAAATTAGCAGAGAATGACCGACTACTAGTTTTGGAGCTTGTTTTATTAATGCGTGTATTTTGAAATGTAAATCGCTGGCGACCATGTGTGAACAGTTTTAACAGGCGGCATATGAAAGGGGCCAACCCTCAGTTTGTTCAGGTATGCTGAAAACGAATATCGCAAGGAAAACCAGCACAGACTGACTATAGACTCACCATCAAAGTATTGAAATATTTTTTATTTTATAAAGGAATCATTACTTATCAAGCCCCAGAGGCCACTCGAGGATAAGGGTTAAAGTGTGTACATACAGTAGTCAATGGACAATATCATAGTAATCGTTAGAAGTGTAAATTTGGTAAATTGGATTATTTAAGAGGAACGGCTCATCAAGAACTTGTTTACATTGGACTTGAAGACGACGAAATAAAAATATAAAGTTGAAAGAACTAGCAAAAAATATCATTTTAACGATGCATTTCAAATCGTAAACTGCCTGTTTACATTCTTTTTTACATTTTTCGAAGATAATAAAAAGTGTAAAAAAAAGCAAACCTTTAGAATCCTAAAAAGATCTCCCGGGAGCATTTTTGCAAGATGAAAAATATACAAACCAAAATAAAGAGAGGAGGCAACCCTGCTCAAAAATATGGCTTATTACATCGCCTAAAAAAAGAAGAAGAATCGGTGGCTCCGTGGGGAAGTAAATTGTATTCTTTTTTCTAACTTGGTTTACCAAAAGTTTTTATTGCTAACATTTATTTTCATGAACTCTATCTAACCACACCTCACAACCCTAATCTGGCCGGTCGGGGAAAAACGTTTTTATTTTTTTAAATTTTCGTGAATACGACAACACACATACGCACGCATGTACACACATACACACACACACGCACGCACACATAAGCATATCGCTTGTCACCAAGCTAAAGAAGAGAGAGAGAGAGTGGGGGAAGGAGAGAAAGGGTCGTACGTGCCGGGGTCAAACAGAAGTTAAATGAAATCGATTATAAATCGCTCGACAAAGTTGTGTCAGAACTTTTTATTCTATGAAACTTAAGATTAATAAAACGAAATAATCGTGACCCGTGGAAATTTCATGGCGAATATTTCGCATTCAAGAGAACAAAACGAAAAAGTAGTGAACAAATAAATATATAAGAAAATGAATGTTACCAAAGGCAAGGTAAGTTACTCTTCTACCTAGATCACATTTTTGTTGTTTTAACTTATTTTAAAACGTTTATTTAACACAAACAAAAGTAGCGCACGGTTTTAAGTTAGAACAATAAAGAAGTGTCTGACATTTTACAGACATCTTGTGAGACTCGATAATCGCTCCAAACTCGAAAATTAAGCAAAATACTGGTAGGAACACATCCAATAAATGTCAGCAAACGTTCGAACATGTTTTCTTTTTCACATTAGCGAAACACTTATCAGAGAAAAAGCGAAAATGAGAAGCAAACACAAATGAAGAAGTCGGTTTTTATCGTTGAGCACAAAAACAACAAAAAAAAGAGTATCTAATCTAATAGGCCCCGTGCGTGCTATAGGTCAATCTCCAACGTCTGTCCCATCGCCTCCTCGGTGTTGCATCCCTGTTTACAAGTACTTTAATGGGATGTGCTCTGATGAACCCATAGCACTTATACCAGTGCCCGGAAAACTTGTCCAGAGAAAACTCGTCTCCGGAAAAACCGTACCCGGAAAACTCGAACCGTCAGTTTTTTCAGGTATGCTGAAAACGAATATCGCAAGGAAAATTAGCAGAGAAAAATAGTCTTGGAGCTAGTTTTATTAATGCGTGTATTTTGAAATGTAAATCACTGGCGACCATATATATATATATATATATATATATATATATATTATATTTTTAACTTTTTATAACTTTTTAAATTACCGGGTGCTAACCTCTCTCTCTCTCTCTCTCTCTCTCTCTCTCTCTCAACGACGCACACACCCACATACACACACACTTGCATAAACACACACACACACACGCCCACGTTCACTCTTCAAACTAAACAAATTTAACTCAGCACACACACACACACACACATACACACACTCGCATAAAGACACCAACACACACAAACACAAAGTATTACTCTGTGTGTGCGTGCGTGCGTGCGCGCATATCACGCCACATTCACTCTTCAACTAAACAAGTTTAAATCAACCAATGAAAAGGCAGCTAGGTAACACAAACTCCATAAAAGGTAAAAAGGTTGCGTCATCGACTGCGAACTGTTCGGTTTTTCCCGGAAAAAGTTAACGGTTTTCACGCCGATGGTGAAATATAAAAAGAGCCCTAAAACGGGCTGTAAATTCAGTTTGGACCCTGGCAGCGAGATGAGTTCCGGAAGAATAGATGACCAGCCAGTCGACCCAGCTAAGCCGCCGCCCTGCAGCTCCTCTGTCTACTTCTCTGATGTCAAAAAAAAAAAGGTATTTCTTGTCGTTTCAAAGTAGATGACGCATTTATTTCAGTTGTGTAAACTGCACAAGTGTTCAAATGAACGTTGTTAGTATGAGCACAGTTCATAAACACGTCGAATTTCTTTTCAAATTTCGACACTTGTGTAGTTTACACGATTTTAACGTTTAACGTCTTTTTATATTTTATTATACTGTTAGAAAGCCAGCCAACAAATATTACCGTGACAATTGTGCAGTTTATAGACCATGCTGTTCTTGGTTAAAATATTTAAATTTAAATCTAAATTAACGTCTTTTTTTTTTAATTTGTTAGATGAAAGCATACATATAATATTATTTAAGGGTGGTCAATAAACTATAGAATTACCGTGACAATTGTGCAATTTATAAACCGTGCTGTTCTGGGAAAAAAATATTAAAATTTAAATCTAAATTAACGTCTTTTTTTTTTTAATTTGTTAGGTGAAAGCATACATATAATATTATTTAAGGGTGGTCGATAAACTATAGAATTACCGTGACAATTGTGCAGTTTATAAACCGTTCTGTTCTGGGAAAAAAATATTAAAAATTTAATCTTAATTAACGTCTTTTTTTTTTAATTTGTTAGATGAAAGCATACATATAATATTATTTAAGGGTGGTCGATAAACTATAGAATTACCGTGACAATTGTGCAGTTTATAAACCGTGCTGTTCTGGGAAAAAAATATTAAAATTTAAATCTAAATTAACGTCTTTTTTTTAAATTTGTTAGGTGAAAGCATACATATAATATTATTTAAGGGTGGTCGATAAACTATAGAATTACCGTGACAATTGTGCAGTTTATAATCCGTGCTGTTCTGGGGAAAAAATATTAAAATTTAAATCTAAATTAACGCCTTTTTTTTAAATTTGTTAGATGAAAGCATGTATATAATATTATTTAAGGGCGGTCCATAAACTGTAGAATTACCGTGACAATTGTGCAGTTTATAAACCGTTCTTTTATTGGATAAAATACTGGATGTGTATTTTCCCCCCTAAAGTCCAACCCTATCCTCACCGTGGTAGGGGGTGTAACGTTGTAGTTTAACAGCTACACGGCTAAATGGGCTCTGGCAAAAAAAAAAAAAAAAAAATCCAGAAAATGTCGGCATTAGTTTGTTGCGTCCGTCATCTGGTCGTCTTTTTATACGCTTGCATGTGGCGAGCAAAAAGGCGTGATGGGGGCAGGCTGAAAGGAGAACAATACCCGAAAGATGTAAACCGAACGAAAGAGAAAAATGGGCCTCCCTGCAAGGCCCCGTGTTCTCCCCAGCCTGCTCCCAGTTTCCCCGACTTTGCATGCAACTGGTTTTGAGCTTTTGGAAAGCTCTTTTCTCAGTGTCGGGGTGTTGACTCCACTTCCAAGTTAACAAATAGCTGCAAGTCTGGGTACGGTCCGATTGGTTCCGAAGCTCTTCCGCTGTGAGGTGCGCTTTCGAATCTCCCGAAGGGGGCTACCCTCTAAGCAGGCGACACGTGCTCGTGTTACTATGTAATGCAGGCTTGCCTCAACTCGACTAAGGACGACTAGAGTTCGACTAGATTGTGTGCTCACAAGCCGCTTTAAGGCCGCTTTTATTATTCCTACTGTCTAGGAACTCCGAAACGGTATGGTAGTGCAATTATATATGACCGTCCTCCAATACGAAATGGTAGTGCAATTATATATGACGGTCCTCCGATATGATAGTAGGAATGCCAGTTTTGTGAGCGATCATCGCCGTCTTATGAACACAAACTAGTGGTCTCTTTACGAATCCTGTTGGGTAGAGAGAACACCTCTGTTTTCTGCTCCGCCTGTTATTCTGAGTAGAAACTGCTTTTTAGGAGATGTTTGCAGCAAAGCTTGTTTTTATATAGTGCCCCTCCTTTCGGGAGTTCATCACCTCGCTGCCCAGACGAGAGCTTTCTCCGGTGGAACCTCTTTTTTTTTCTTTTTTTTATTTTACTTTCCAGTTTAATGGCGAACGAACAGTCACGAGCAAGTGGTCTGCACCGACAGGAAGATGAGTATAGTATCACCCTTTCTTCTTTTTATTTCGATTTCAGTCTTTGTGATTTGATAATTTAATTTAACTGTTTCCATTGTTCCAGCTTTCACACAGCAGTAGATTATCAACACTATAAATATCATCTCTTTTTTATAGATTGGAACAAGCAATGAAACCTAGCAGCATCACCGTTCCTGTCTGCCACATGTCTTGTGCACTTTGAATCCAGTATTTCTTTCTTTGGGTTCAAGCACATCTGGGTACAATCAAACTGCGTATGATGTATGTCTATCTGTTTCTTCCAACATTAGCATCTCGAAGTCTTGGCAGCAATCATTGTCATAGAAGTAGAGTAAGTATTCTTTTTCTTTCCTTCTGTGTGTATATCTTTGTAATTTCAGGTACTCCTCTTGATCATGATGGAATTCTACTATCAGCTATTGTGAGAATTATGTGCATTGGAAAAAACAACTGAATCCAGCAGCATCACCTATCCTATCTGCCACATGTTTCCTGTAGTTACAGAAGTCCTCAAGTAAGTGTTTCTTTCTTTGTGTACATGCACATCTGGGTACAATCAAATTCTAAACTATTAGCTTTATTTAAATGAATGCAGTTCTGCTTGTATTTCTTCTCATCAGCTAACTTATGCAACTACAAAAAAAAAAGTAGTACATGGGTGTTTGATCATAACCAGAAAGTTAAATATATCATTAAAAAAGAAAAGTTTTTAAATTATTAAAAGAAAAAAAATCCTCACATTAAAAAATATATATATGTAACAAAGAACACAAACAAACATGAAATTGCCATGAGTTTCAGCAAGAAGCAGAACAGAGAAAAAGTGGAGATAACACCTGGGAAGTAACAGGTAAGAATTTTCCTTATTTCTTATCTCAACTAGCACATAGATTTTTTTCAAATATACATTAAAAAAAATTACCCAAGTAAAACAATTGATGGAAAAACTAAGCATTAAAATTCAATTAAGCATAAAAAAGATAACTTCTAATAATTATGTCATCTATATACAAATTGTCTCCCTTTAATATGTGTATGTATATATATATATACATATATATATATATATATAATCAAGGGAGACAATTTGTATATAGACGACAATTATTAGAAGTTATTTTTTTATTGAAATATATGTATATATATATATATTTATATATATAATATATATATTCAAGGGAGACAATTTTTATATAGATCATATAATTATTTGAAGTTATTTAATTCAAATATATATATATATATATATATATGTATATATATATATATTTATTTCAATTAAAAAAATAACTTCTAATAACTGTCTTCTATATTCAAATTGTCTCCCTTGAATATATATATATATATATATATATATATATATATATATATTCGAGGGAGACAATTTGTATAAAGATCACATAATCATTAGAACTTATTCTTTTTAATTCACATAAATATATATATATATATATATATATATAATATATATATATATATATATATATATATTCAAGGCAGACAATTTGTATAAAGATCAGATAATTATTAGGAGTTATGTTTTAATTGATATAAATATGCATATATATATATATATATATATATATATGAAAATAATGGAAATAGAAGTTATGTTTTAATTGATATATATATGAAAATATATATATATATATATGAAAATATATATATATATATATATATATATATATATATATATATTTTATACTAGCATGAGTTCCTGGCGTAGCCCCGGTGTTTAGCGGTGTATGCTGCCCCCCTCCCCAACCAAAAAAAAAAAACAGAAAAACGGTTAATTTTAAAAAATTTGACCCCTATTATGAACCTTTACAATTTATTGTTTTGGGCTCCAATGGAGATATTAAGTTAGATCCATGTCCAAGGTAACTATATGTAAAATTTCAAGTGTTTAGACCCATAATTGTCGGAGGAAATTAGTAGGGTTCTCAAAGGCCAAATCATTGAACTTTGACCCCTTAATTGCAAAATTTCTGTTCAAATACAAATCACATAGATTTTCTAAAATCTCTGTACCCTTTGTATCAAAATTTGGAATATGTAGACTAAAATTGACAGAGAAATGTACACACAGACAGACATATTCAATTCTATAGATAGATAGATAGATAAATAATGAGAGACAGAAAGATAAATATATACAATGATTAATGAATTAGTAGAGATAGTTGTTAAATTTTTGGAAATATGTATGGCAATTTGATGATAAGACTTAGAGCTAACTGTTAATATTTAAAATATATACACAGAAATTCAAATGACAGGACTTATATGTAGAGTGCTCAATACATCAGTAGAGCAAAGTAATAACTTAAAAAAAAATGTAAACGTCAATTTAGATAACCACAATTTTTTTGGTATTCTTGTGTGAATATGACATAATGTAATATAAATTTTAATAATTTTATTCTAAATGTTATGATTCTCAATGAAAAATCTAAAATGTCAATATATATATATATAAATATTTATATATATTTCAATAAAAAACACTTCTAATAATTATGTGATCTATAAAACAATTGTCTCCCTTGTACATATATATATAGATTATATATATATATAAAATATATATATTATATATATTTATATATATATATATATATATATTTACTTAAAAAAAATAACTTCTAATAATTATGTGATCTATATATAAATTGTCTCCCTTGAATATATATATATATATATTATATATATATATATATATATATATTTCAATTAAAAAAATCACTTCTAACAATTATGTGATCTATATACAAATTGTCTCCCTTTTTTTAGCACTATTTAAAGTGTAATTAATAAGTAGAAATCTAAATAAAATATCTTTATTGCTCTATGTCTAATTGAGCACTCTTATATAACTCTAGTTAAATCTTAATGTTTATTTTTCCTGTAATAAAATAAACGTTTTATAATATCAGCTCTGTCTAGTTTTGAACACTATTTGAAGTGTATTAATTAAGTTCAAATCTAAATAAAATGTCTTTATTGCTCTATGTCTAATTGAGCACTCTTATATAACTAGTTGAATCTTAATGTTTATTTATCCTGTAATAAAATAACATACATATAAAAATTGAATATATATAAATATATATATATATATATATCAATTAAAAAAATAACTCCTAATAATTATGTTATATATATACAAATTGTCTCCCTTGAATATATATATATATATATATATATTATATATATATTTATTTCAATAAAACAAAAACTTTTAATAATTAGGTAATCTATGTATTACTTGTCTCCCTTGAATATATATATTATATATATATATATATATATATATATATATATATATATATATATATATATATAAATATATATTTTATATATATATATGTATTTATATATATATATATTTCAATAAAACAATAACTTCTAATAATTATGTGATCTATATAACAATTGTCTCCCTTGAACATATATATACAGATTATATATATAAAATATACATATATTATATATATATATATATATATTTATATATATATATATATTCATTTAGAAAAAAAATAACTTCTAATAATTATGTGATCTATATATAAATTGTCTCCTTTGAATATATATATATATATATTTATGTATTTATTTCAATAAAAAAGTAAGTTCTAATAATTATGTGATCTATATAAAAATTGGCTCCCTTGAATATACATATATATTTCAATTAAAAAAATAACTTCTAATAATTATATATAAAAATTGAATAAATATATATATATATATATATATATATATAAATATATATATATATATATATATATATATATATATATATAAATATATATATATATATATATATTTCAATTAAAAAAATAACTTCTATAAATTATGTGATATATATACAAATTGTCTCCCTTGAATATATATATATATATATATATATCTATATATATATATCTATATATATATATATATATATATATATATATATATATATATAATATAAATTTATTTCAATAAAAACAAACTTCTAATAATTAGGTTATCTATGTATTAATTGTCTCCCTTTAATATATAAATATATATTTATATATATATATATATTTCAATAAAAAAAATAACTTCTTATAATTAAGTTATCTATATAACAATTGTCTCCCTTAAATATATATATATATATATATATATATATATATATTTATTTCAATAAAAAAATAAGTTCTAATAATTATGTGATCTATATACTAATTGTCTCATTGAATATATATATATATATAGATTTCGATAAAAAATGACTTCTAATAATTATGTGATGTATATACAAATTGTCTCCCTTTTTTAGCACTACTTTAAGTGTAATTATAAAGTACAAATCTAAATAAAATGTCTTCATTTCTCTATGACTATTTGAGCACTCTTATATTACTCTAGTTAAAACTTAATATTTATTTATCCTGGGATAAAATAAACGTTTTATAATATCAGCTCTGTCTAGTTTTTAGCACTATTTAAAGGGTATTTATTAAGTACAAACCTAAATAAAATGTCTTTATTGCTATCTGTCTCATTGAGAACTCTTATATAACCAGTTGAATCTTAATGTTTATTTATCTTGAAATAAAATATAATACATATAAAAATTGAATGACTACATATATATATATTTCAATTACAAAAAAAACTTCTAATAATTATGTGATATATATACAAATTGTCTCCCTTGAATATATATATATATTATATATATATATATATTTTTATTTCAATAAAAAAAAAATTCTAATAATTAGGTTATCTATGTATTAATTGTCTCCCTTGTATATATAAATATATATATTATATATATAAATATATATTTATATATATATATATATATATATATATACATATATATATATTTAAAAAAAAAAACTTATAATTATTTGATCTATATAACAATTGTTCCCCTTGAACATATATATATATATTATATATATAAAATATATATATATGTATTTATGTAAAAAAAAATAACTTCTAATAATTATGTGATCTATCTATAAATTGTCTCCCTTTTTTTAGCACTAAAGTGTAATTATTAAGTACAAATCTAAATAAAATGTCTTTATTGCTCTATGTCTAATTGAGCACTCTTATATAACTCTAGTTAAATCTTAATGTTTACTTATCCTGTAATAACATAAACGGTTTATAATATCATCTCTGTCTAGTTTTGAACACTATTGAAAGTGTATTTATTAAGTACAAATCTAAATAAAATGTCTTTATTGCTCTATGTCTCAGTGAGCACTCTTATATGACTCTATTTATATCTTAATGATTATTTATCCTAGAATGAAATATACGTTTTATAATATCAGCTCTCTCTAGTTTTTAGCAATATTTAAAGGGTATTTATTAAGTACAAACCTAAATAAAATGTCTTTATTGCTCTATGTCTCATTGAGCACACTTATATAACTAGTTGAATCTTAATGTTTATTTATCCTGTAATAAAATAAAATACATATAAATATTGAATGAATATATATATATATTTCAATTAAAAAAATAACTTCTAATAATTATGTGATATATATACAAACGACCCCCTTGAATATATATATATATTTATTTCAATACAAAAGACTTCTAATAATTAGGTGATCTATGTATTAATTGTCTCCCTTGATTATATATATATTATATCTATATATAAATATATATTTTATATATATATTTAGCTATATATATATTTCAATAAAACAATAACTTCTAATAATTATGTGATCTATATAACAATTGTCTCCCTCGAACATATATATATAGACTATATATATATATAAAATATATATAGATTATATATATATATAAAATATATATATATTATATATATATATATAAATATATTTATATATATATATTTATTAAAAAAATTCCTTCTAATAATTATGTGATCTATATATAAATTGTCTCCCTTGAATATATATATATATATATATATATATATATATATATTTCAATAAAAAAAAATAAGTTATAATAATTATGTGATCTATATATCAATTGTCTCCCTTGAATATATATATATATATGTATTTCAATAGAAAATTACATCCAATAATTATGTGATCTCTATACAAATTGTCTCCCTTTTTTAGCACTATTTAAAGTGTAATTATAAAGTAGAAATCTAAATAAAATGTCTTCATTGCTCTATGTCTAATTGAGCACTCTTATATAACTCTAGTTAAATCTTAATGTTTACTTATCCTGTAATAAAATAAACGTTGTATAATATCAGCTCTGTCTAGTTTTGATTACTATTTTAAAGTGGATTTATTAAGTACAAATCTAAATAAAATGTCTTTATTGCTCTATGTCTAATCGAGCACTCTTATATAACTCTAGTTAAATCTTAATGTTTATTTTTTCTGTAATAAAATAAACATTTTATAATATCAGCTCTGTCTAGTTTTGAACACTATTTAAAGGGTATTTATTAGTACAAACCTAAATAAAATGTCTTTATTGCTCTATGTCTCATTGAGCACTCTTATATAACTAGTTTAATCTTTATGTTTATTAATCCTGTAATCAAATAAAATACATATAAAAATTGAATGAATATATATATATATATATATATTTCAATTAAAAAAATAACTTCTAATAATTATGTTATATATATACAAATTGTCTCCCTTGAATATATATATATATATATATATATATATTTATATTTCAATAAAAAAAACTTCTAAGAATTAGGTGATCTATGTATTAATTGTGTCCCTTGAATATATATATATATTGTATATATATATATATATATATATTTTATATATATATATATTTCAATAACTAAAATACCTTCTAATAATTATGTGATCTATATATAAATTGTCTCCCTTGAATATATATATGTATATATATTTCAATTAAAAAAATAACTTCTAATATTTATGTGATCTATATACAAATTGTCTCCTTGAATATATATATATATATATATATATATATATATATTTCAATTAAAAAAATTACTTCTAATAATTATGTCATCTATATAAAAATTGTCTCCCTTTCTTTAGCACTATTTAAAGTGTAATTATTAAGTACAACTATAAATAAAATGTCTTTATTGCTCTATGTCTAATTGAGCACTCTTATATAACTCTAGTTAAATCTTAATGTTTACTTACCCTGTAATAACATAAACGTTTTATAATATCAGCTCTGTCTAGTTTTGCACACTATTTAAAGTGTAATTATAAAGTAGAAATCTAAATAAAATGTCTTTATTGCTCTATGTCCCATTGAGAACTCTTATATAACTAGTTGAATCTTAATGTTTATTTATCCTGTAATAAAATAAAATACGTATAAAAATTGAATGACTTATATATTTCAATAAAAAAAGTCACTTCTAATAATTATGTGATATATATACAAATTGTCTCCATTAAACATATATATATATATATATTATATATTATATATATATATATATATATTTATTTCAATAAAAAAAACTTCTAATAATTAGGTGATCTATCTATTAATTGTCTCCCTTGAATATATAAATACATCCATTATATATATAAATATATATTTATATATATATATATACATATATATATATTTCAATAAAAAAATAACTTATAATTATGTGATCTATATAACAATTTTCTCCCTTGAACATATATATATAGATTATATATATATATATATATATATATATATATATATATATTGATATATATATATATGTATTTATTTAAAAAAAATAACTTCTAATAATTATGTGATCTATCTATAAATTGTCTCCCTTTTTTAGCACTAAAGTGTAATTATTAAGTACAAATCTAAATAAAATGTCTTTATTGCTATATGTCTAATTGAGCACTCTTATATAACTCTAGTTAAATCTTAATGTTTACTTATCCTGTAATAATATAAACGGTTTATAAACTCAGCTCTGTCTAGTTTTGAACACTATTTAAAGTGTATTTATTAAGTACAAATCTAAATAAAATGTCTTTATTGCTCTATGTCTAATCGAGCACTCTTATATCACTCTAGTTAAATCTTAATGTTTATTTATCCTGGAATGAAATGAACGTTTTATAATATCAGCTCTGTCTTGTTTTTAGCACTATTTAAAGGGTATTTATTAAGTACAAACCTAAATAAAATGTCTTTGTTGCTCTATGTCTCATTGAGCACACTTATATAACTAGTTGAATCTTTATGTTTATTTATCCTGTAATAAAATAAAATACATATAAAAATTGAATGAATATATATATATATATATATTTAAATTAAAAAAATAACTTCTAATAATTATGTGATATATATACAAACGACCCCCTTGAATATATATATATATTTAATTCAATGAAAAAAACTTCTAATAATTAGGTGATCTATGCATTAATTGTCTCCCTTGATTATATATATATATTATATCTATATATATAAATATATATTTTATATATATATTTAGTTATATATATATATATATATATATTTCAATAAAACAATAACTTCTAATAATTATGTGATCTATATAACTATTGTCTCCCTTGAACATATATATATAGATTATATATATATATATTATATATATACATATATATATATATATATATTTATATATATATATATATATATATTTATATATATATATTTAAAAAAAAAATAACTTCTAATAATTATGTGATCTATATATAAATTGTCTCCCTTGAATATATATATATTATATTTATTTCAATAAAAAAAATAAGTTATAATAATTATGTGATCTATATATCAATTGTCTCCCTTGAATATATATATATATATATATATATATATATATATATATATATATATATATGTATTTCAATAGAAAATTACATCCAATAATTATGTGATGTCTATACAAATTGTCTCCCATTTTTTAGCACTATTTAAAGTGTAATTATAAAGTACAAATCTAAATAAAATGTCTTCATTGCTCTATGTCTAATTGAGCACTCTTATATAACTCTAGTTAAATCTTTATGATTACTTATCCTGTCATAAAATAAACGTTTTATAATATCAGCTCTGTCTAGTTTTGAATACTATTTAAAGGGTATTTATTAAGTACAAACCTAAATAAAATGTCTTTATTGCTCTATGTCTCATTGAGCACTCTTATATAACTAGTTGAATCTTAATGTTTATTTATCCTGTAATAAAAAAAATACATATAAAAATTGAATATATATATATATATAAATATATATAAAAATATATCAATTAAAAAAATAACTTCTAATAATTATGATATATGTACAAATTGTCTCCCTTGAACATATATATATATATATTATATATATATATTTATTTCAATAAAAAAATAACTTCTAATAATTATGTGATCTAAATATAAATTGTCTCCCTTAAATATATATTTATATATATATATACATATATATATTTCAATAAAAAAAATATGTTCTAATAATTATGTGATCTGTATACTAATTGTCTCATTGAATATATACATATATATATATATTTTCAACAAAAAATTACTTCTAATAATTATGTGATGTATATACAAATTGTCTCCCTTTGTTTAGCACTATTTAAAGTGTAATTATTAAATAAAAATCTAAATAAAATGTCCTTATTGCTCTATGTCTTATTGAGCACTCTTATATAAATCTAGTTAAATCTTAATGTTTATTTATCCTGTAATAAAATAAACGTTTTATAATATCAGCTCTGTCTAGTTTTGAGCACTATTTTAAAGGGTTATTATTAAGTCAAAATGTAAATAACATGACTTTATTGCTCTATGTCTCATTGATGGAATTGAAATAATATATATATATATATATATATATATATATATATATATATATATATATATATATATATATATATATTTACTTCAGTTAAAACAGACTTCCATTAATTATGTGATCTATATATAAATTGTCTCCCTTGTATATATATATATATATATATATATATATATATTTCCTTAAAAAAATCACTTCTGATTATTATGTCATCTATATACAAATTGTCTCCCGTGAATATATATACAAAATAACTTCTAATCATTATGTGATGTATATATAAATTGTCTCCCTTGAATATATATAGATATAGATTAAATATATATATATATATGCATTTCAATTAAAAAAATAACTACTAATTATGTCATCTATATACAAATTGTCTCCCTTGAATATATATATATATATATATATATATTTCAAGTAAAAAAATAACTTCTAATAATTATGTGATCTATATATATACCAATGATGCTTGCATGTGCTCCATAGTTTTATATAGCTGTGTAGTAAGTTTAAAAATTGCTTTGTTTAATTATACAAGACGATTTTACTTTAAGAGTGCTCAATGCATTTAAAGAGCTTTGTAGTAAGAGTTGAAAACATTTTTGCAATTATTTTAGACAAATCTACTTCCAGAGTGCTCAATATATTAGTAGAGCTAAATAAAACATTTGAGAAACAGATATGGCATTTCAACTGCATAAATTTATTTTGACAGAGTACAATACATTAGTAGAGCTAAATATACACTTTCAAAAACATGTATGGCAATTCAGCTACACAAATATACTTAAGAGTGCTCAATAGATTAGTAGACGAAAGCATAAAATTCAGAAAACATGAGGAGCTCTGCAGTATGTTTTGAAAACCTAAATGTCAATATGTAAGTATAGATATACTGTAAGTTTTTAATATATATATATATATATATATATATATATATATATATATATATATATATATATATATATATATATGACAAGTATTTGAAACAAATTTCCTATTTGAGTGCCTAATATATTTGAGAGCTCTATGGTAACTTTATAAAACATATTTCAAAATTATGTTAGATAAATTGTCTTTGAGAGTGCTCATTTAATTAAGTAGAGTTCTGCATTAGTTTTGGGGTATGGTTCTCACTTTATTAGGGCAATAACTTGGACACATTATACTATGGACAAATCCATTGAGGACAATCAAAGGTAACCTGTTTTTTTCGACTCTGCTGAATAAGACTCATCCGTCTTGGTTCACTCTTGGGACATTAAAACAAAAAAGGTGAAGAATTAAAAAAAGAATGCAAAAATGTAAATGTCTTTGCAACTCATTCATTTTCACTTTCATAAAACAAAAACATCTGTAAAAACTTGATAAAAGAATGCACAAACAATAAAATACAAATTTGCTGTCTTGGAATCTGAAATCAGTAGAAACATCCCCTACTGAAATTCCTGCACACCTCAAAAAAAAAAAAAAAAAAGATTCCTTCCCAATGCAATACTTTTCAAGCAATTACAGTGTCAGACTTGGTACTGGAATGACTCTGTAAACTGAAAAAATATACATAATAAAAAATGTTAAGCAAAATTAATTCATGTTAACACCTCTCCCAACACCACAGATTAACTACAAAAATACTTGATAAAACAAGACACAATTACAAATGTGTATGAAAAAAATTAAAATAAAAAAAAAAAAAAAAATCAACCAAGCAATTGCTCATGATTTTCTGGTGTTTGATGGAATGTGAGTAGGCATACAGCCTGGATAATTTTCCAAGGTAAGTGATGATATTCATCATTATTGTCTTTTTGGATTAGTTCAGATATATCTCATAACTATAATTGTTTTATGTATATATTTATATGTCTAGATGTTATGTCTGCTATTTGCATGTTCCCTATAGAAAAAAAGCTACATAAAATCTACAAGTGTATTCTGATGTAAAATTAACTAGTAAATACAATGCTTGTGTTCCTGATATATCAACTATTTCTTATTAGCATATAAGTTGAATCATGAAATGTATCTCCCTTGCCTGTCTCTCTTTATACCTCTGTATTTATCTAGATCTGTCTATCTCTCTTTTCTTATTCTATATCCCTATTCCTCGCCTTGCTATCCACTATGTGTGAACTTATAAATTTCAACATGTCTAGATTGATAAGCTTCTCATTTACCGGTACCTAACTCCCGTTTTGAAGTTAGAAGTTTTAACTTGATTACACATTTATATGCCAAGGCATCGATGAGGCACATCCAGACGCCAACCTACACGGTGCAGAGAAAGGACAGAAAAAAAACTAAGTCCCGATGTGCCTAGCAGATTAGAAGGCATTTTGCTACGCCTACATTCACCCAACATGGCAGTAGGCGTCGATCGGGCACTTCCAGACACTTATTTACACTGTTTTGAACTTAGAAATTTAAATTGAATACTCGTGGACATGTGTTGGTCTAGTAGCTCCTCATCTACCTATACCTACGTCCGCCCCTGTAAGGACTTAGAAATTTTTCAATTGAATACACGCTGAGATGCCTTGGTCTATAAGATTGTCACCTATCTATACCTACATCCCCTCTTGTTTGGACTTAGAAATTTTTCAATTGAATACACGCTGAGATGCCTTGGTCTATAAGATTGTCACCTATCTATACCTACATCCCCTCTTGTTTGGACTTAGAAATTTTTCAATTGAATACACTCTGAGATGCGTTGGTCTATAAGATTGTCACCTATCTATACCTACATCCCCTCTTGTTTGGACTTAGAAATTTTTCAATTGAATACACTCTGAGATGCCTTGGTCTATAAGATTGTCACCTATCTATACCTACATCCCCTCTTGTTTGGACTTAGAAATTTTTCAATTGAATACACTCTGAGATGCCTTGGTCTATAAGATTGTCACCTATCTATACCTACATCCCCTCTTGTTTGGACTTAGAAATTTTTCAATTGAATACACGCTGAGATGCCTTGGTCTATAAGATTGTCACCTATCTATACCTACATCCCCTCTTGTTTGGACTTAGAAATTTTTCACGTGAATACACGCTGAGATGCCTTGGTCTATAAGATTGTCACCTATCTATACCTACATCCCCTCTTGTTTGGACTTAGAAATTTTTCAATTGAATACACGCTGAGATGCCTTGGTCTATAAGATTGTCACCTATCTATACCTACATCCCCTCTTGTTTGGACTTAGAAATTTTTCAATTGAATACACGCTGAGATGCCTTGGTCTATAAGATTGTCACCTATCTATACCTACATCCCCTCTTGTTTGGACTTAGAAATTTTTCAATTGAATACACGCTGAGATGCCTTGGTCTATAAGATTGTCACCTATCTATACCTACATCCCCTCTTGTTGGACTTGGAAATTTTTCAATTGAATACACGCTGAGATGCCTTGGTCTATAAGATTGTCACCTATCTATACCTACATCCCCTCTTGTTTGGACTTAGAAATTTTTCAATTGAATACACGCTGAGATGCCTTGGTCTATAAGATTGTCACCTATCTATACCTACATCCCCTCTTGTTGGACTTGGAAATTTTTCAATTGAATACACGCTGAGATGCCTTGGTCTATAAGATTGTCACCTATCTATACCTACATCCCCTCTTGTTTGGACTTAGAAATTTTTCAATTGAATACACGCTGAGATGCCTTGGTCTATAAGATTGTCACCTATCTATACCTACATCCCCTCTTGTTGGACTTGGAAATTTTTCAATTGAATACACGCTGAGATTCCTTGGTCTATAAGATTGTCACCTATCTATACCTACATCCCCTCTTGTTTGGACTTAGAAATTTTTCAATTGAATACACGCTGAGATGCCTTGGTCTATAAGATTGTCACCTATCTATACCTACATCTCCTCTTGTTTGGACTTAGAAATTTTTCACTTGAATACACTCTGAGATGCCTTGGTCTATAAGATTGTCACCTATCTATACCTACATCCCCTCTTGTTTGACTTAGAAATTTTTCAATTGAATTCACTCTGAGATGCTTTGGTCTATAAGATTGTCACCTATCTATACCTACATCCCCTCTTGTTTGGACTTAGAAATTTTTCAATTGCATACACTCTGAGATGCCTTGGTCTATAAGATTGTCACCTATCTATACCTACATCCCCTCTTGTTTGGACTTAGAAATTTTTCAATTGAATACACGCTGAGATGCCTTGGTCTATAAGATTGTCACCTATCTATACCTACATCCCCTCTTGTTTGGACTTAGAAATTTTTCACGTGAATACACGCTGAGATGCCTTGGTCTATAAGATTGTCACCTATCTATACCTACATCCCCTCTTGTTTGGAGTTAGAAATTTTTCAATTGAATACACGCTGAGATGCCTTGGTCTATAAGATTGTCACCTATCTATACCTACATCCCCTCTTGTTTGAACTTAGAAATTTTTCAATTGAATACACGCTGAGATGCCTTGGTCTATAAGATTGTCACCTATCTATACCTACATCCCCCTCTTGTTTGGACTTAGAAATTTTTCACGTGAATACACGCTGAGATGCCTTGGTCTATAAGATTGTCACCTATCTATACCTACATCCCCTCTTGTTTGGACTTAGAAATTTTTCACTTGAATACACTCTGAGATGCCTTGGTCTATAAGATTGTCACCTATCTATACCTACATCCCCTCTTGTTTGGACTTAGAAATTTTTCAATTGAATACACGCTGAGATGCCTTGGTCTATAAGATTGTCACCTATCTATACCTACATCCCCTCTTGTTTGGACTTAGAAATTTTTCAATTGAATACACGCTGAGATGCCTTGGTCTATAAGATTGTCACCTATCTATACCTACATCCCCCTCTTGTTTGGACTTAGAAATTTTTCACGTGAATACACGCTGAGATGCCTTGGTCTATAAGATTGTCACCTATCTATACCTACATCCCCTCTTGTTTGGACTTATTGTCACCTATCTATACCTACATCCCCACTTGTTTGGACTTAGAAATTTTTCAATTGAATACACGCTGAGATGCCTTGGTCTATAAGATTGCCATCTATCAATGCCTACATCCCCTCTTGTTTGGACTTAGAAATTTTTCAATTGAATACACGCTGAGATGCCTTGGTCTATAAGATTGTCACCTATCTATACCTACATCACCTCTTGTTGGACTTGGAAATTTTTCAATTGAATACACGCTGAGATGCCTTGGTCTATAAGATTGTCACCTATCTATACCTACATCCCCTCTTGTTGGACTTGGAAATTTTTCAATTGAATACACGCTGAGATTCCTTGGTCTATAAGATTGTCACCTATCTATACCTACATCCCCTCTTGTTTGGACTTAGAAATTTTTCAATTGAATACACGCTGAGATGCCTTGGTCTATAAGATTGTCACCTATCTATACCTACATCCCCTCTTGTTTGGACTTAGAAATTTTTCACGTGAATACACGCTGAGATGCCTTGGTCTATAAGATTGTCACCTATCTATACCTACATCCCCTCTTGTTTGGAGTTAGAAATTTTTCAATTGAATACACGCTGAGATGCCTTGGTCTATAAGATTGTCACCTATCTATACCTACATCCCCTCTTGTTTGAACTTAGAAATTTTTCAATTGAATACACGCTGAGATGCCTTGGTCTATAAGATTGTCACCTATCTATACCTACATCCCCCTCTTGTTTGGACTTAGAAATTTTTCACGTGAATACACGCTGAGATGCCTTGGTCTATAAGATTGTCACCTATCTATACCTACATCCCCTCTTGTTTGGACTTAGAAATTTTTCACTTGAATACACTCTGAGATGCCTTGGTCTATAAGATTGTCACCTATCTATACCTACATCCCCTCTTGTTTGGACTTAGAAATTTTTCAATTGAATACACTCTGAGATGCTTTGGTCTATAAGATTGTCACCTATCTATACCTACATCCCCTCTTGTTTAGACTTAGAAATTTTTCAATTGAATACACTCTGAGATGCTTTGGTCTATAAGATTGTCACCTATCTATACCTACATCCCCTCTTGTTTGGACTTAGAATTTTTTCAATTGAATACACTCTGAGATGCGTTGGTCTATAAGATTGTCACCTATCTATACCTACATCCCCTCTTGTTTGGACTTAGGAATTTTTCAATTGAATACACTCTGAGATGCCTTGGTCTATAAGATTGTCACCTATCTATACCTACATCCCCTCTTGTTTGGACTTAGAAATTTTTCAATTGAATACACTCTGAGATGCCTTGGTCTATAAGATTGTCACCTATCTATACCTACATCCCCTCTTGTTTGGACTTAGAAATTTTTCAATTGAATACACGCTGAGATGCCTTGGTCTATAAGATTGTCACCTATCTATACCTACATCCCCTCTTGTTTGGACTTAGAAATTTTTCACGTGAATACACGCTGAGATGCCTTGGTCTATAAGATTGTCACCTATCTATACCTACATCCCCTCTTGTTTGGACTTAGAAATTTTTCAATTGAATACACGCTGAGATGCCTTGGTCTATAAGATTGTCACCTATCTATACCTACATCCCCTCTTGTTTAGACTTAGAATTTTTTCAATTGAATACACTCTGAGATGCTTTGGTCTATAAGATTGTCACCTATCTATACCTACATCCCCTCTTGTTTGGACTTAGAATTTTTTCAATTGAATACACTCTGAGATGCTTTGGTCTATAAGATTGTCACCTATCTATACCTACATCCCCTCTTGTTTGGACTTAGAAATTTTTCAATTGAATACACGCTGAGATGCCTTGGTCTATAAGATTGCCATCTATCAATGCCTACATCCCCTCTTGTTTGGACTTAGAAATTTTTCACTTGAATACACGCTGAGATGCCTTGGTCTATAAGATTGCCATCTATCAATGCCTACATCCCCTCTTGTTTGGACTTAGAAATTTTTCAATTGAATACACTCTGAGATGCCTTGGTCTATAAGATTGTCACCTATCTATACCTACATCCCCTCTTGTTTGACTTAGAAATTTTTCAATTGAATACACTCTGAGATGCTTTGGTCTATAAGATTGTCACCTATCTATACCTACATCCCCTCTTGTTTGACTTAGAAATTTTTCAATTGAATACACGCTGAGATGCCTTGGTCTATAAGATTGTCACCTATCTATACCTACATCCCCTCTTGTTTGGACTTAGACATTTTTCACTTGAATACACTCTGAGATGCCTTGGTCTATAAGATTGTCACCTATCTATACCTACATCCCCTCTTGTTTGGAGTTAGAAATTTTTCAATTGAATACACGCTGAGATGCCTTGGTCTATAAGATTGCCATCTATCAATGCCTACATCCCCTCTTGTTTGGACTTAGAAATTTTTCACTTGAATACACGCTGAGATGCCTTGGTCTATAAGATTGCCATCTATCAATGCCTACATCCCCTCTTGTTTGGACTTAGAAATTTTTCAATTGAATACACTCTGAGATGCCTTGGTCTATAAGATTGTCACCTATCTATACCTACATCCCCTCTTGTTTGGACTTAGAAATTTTTCAATTGAATACACGCTGAGATGCCTTGGTCTATAAGATTGCCATCTATCAATGCCTACATCCCCTCTTGTTTGGACTTAGAAATTTTTCAATTGAATACACTCTGAGATGCTTTGGTCTATAAGATTGTCACCTATCTATACCTACATCCCCTCTTGTTTGGACTTAGAAATTTTTCAATTGAATACACGCTGAGATGCCTTGGTCTATAAGATTGTCACCTATCTATACCTACATCCCCTCTTGTTTAGACTTAGAATTTTTTCAATTGAATACACTCTGAGATGCTTTGGTCTATAAGATTGTCACCTATCTATACCTACATCCCCTCTTGTTTGGACTTAGAAATTTTTCACTTGAATACACTCTGAGATGCCTTGGTCTATAAGATTGTCACCTATCTATACCTACATCCCCTCTTGTTTGGACTTAGAAATTTTTCAATTGAATACACTCTGAGATGCTTTGGTCTATAAGATTGTCACCTATCTATACCTACATCCCCTCTTGTTTGGACTTAGAATTTTTTCAATTGAATACACTCTGAGATGCTTTGGTCTATAAGATTGTCACCTATCTATACCTACATCCCCTCTTGTTTGGACTTAGAAATTTTTCAATTGAATACACGCTGAGATGCCTTGGTCTATAAGATTGCCATCTATCAATGCCTACATCCCCTCTTGTTTGGACTTAGAAATTTTTCACTTGAATACACGCTGAGATGCCTTGGTCTATAAGATTGCCATCTATCAATGCCTACATCCCCTCTTGTTTGGACTTAGAAATTTTTCAATTGAATACAC
Organism: Euprymna scolopes; assembly: GCF_053919585.1. NCBI lineage: Eukaryota > Metazoa > Mollusca > Cephalopoda > Sepiida > Sepiolidae > Euprymna > Euprymna scolopes. Next base: position 87,588,051 of record NC_136527.1, on the reverse strand, counting down.
TCTGAGATGCCTTGGTCTATAAGATTGTCACCTATCTATACCTACATCCCCTCTTATTTGACTTAGAAATTTTTCAATTGAATACACTCTGAGATGCTTTGGTCTATAAGATTGTCACCTATCGATACCTACATCCCCTCTTGTTTGGAGTTAGAAATTTTTCAATTGAATACACTCTGAGATGCTTTGGTCTATAAGATTGTCACCTATCTATACCTACATCCCCTCTTGTTTGGACTTAGAAATTTTTCAATTGAATACACGCT
>NC_136527.1:87487192-87587685 GCF_053919585.1 Euprymna scolopes | reverse complement strand
AGGAAAAGCGGAATGCAGGGGGCCAAAAGAAACGATATAAAGACTGTCTGAGAACGTCCCTAAAAGACTTTGACATCAGCCCCCAGTCTTGGGAGAGTCGCGCTGCTGAACGTTCAGCCAGGCGTTGCGTCATCAGCCTAGGAGCCGACAGGGCAGAGAATCAACGCATGACACACGACCAGCAGAAGCGCAAGAGGAGGAAGGAGAGAGCTGCCGGTTCACAGCCTGCTGATACCGCCTTCACGTGTCCAGAGTGTGGAAGAGTCTGCCGAGCATGGATTGGCCTCATCAGCTATCTCAGGACCCACAAACCCCCGACGCCGAACTGATTGATACCTTGGTCATCGTCGACTTTGACGGACGAGCAAGAGAAGAGATATATATATATGTGTGTGTGTATATATATATATATATATATATATATATATATATATATATATATATATATATATATATACACAAACACCAGGTTGAAGGTATTCAGAAGATAAACCCATGAGTTAAAACGAGGTTACTAAGAGTGCTCAATAAAAAAGAGCCACATATTATTTTTATTTATATAGACAAGTAATACATACTCACTACTCTGAACATGCTCATTGTGTGAAACATTATCATGTTCAGTGCAGTGACTATGTAATATTTGTCTATATATATATATATATATATATATATATATGGTTTTGAAAATAATAAGCGGAAGTTTCTCGAGAGCTCTTTCGGCTATCATCTCATCAGGAGAAAATTGATAGCATACAAAATAATATTATGTCGAAAATAAAGAGTTCTAATGGGGAACTTATTAAATGTGCCAAAAGTATGGGGACACTAAAATAAATTTAATTAACGTTTTAAAAACGATTAAAATATTGGCACAACGAGGGAGGAAAAAGATAACAACGGGAGAAAATATTCAAAGTTCCCCAAAGAGAAACAATGCGTTGGATGTTCCTTTTTACCGGCACAAAGAAGGTTGACGCACCGCAATAGAGACAGACTCCAAAATCTTTAAATGGTTTTTGGAGTCCGCTATATGTAGCACCTTGAACCAATCTATTTTATATCTATCGGCACAGCACGGGTTGTCAACCAAATGCTGGCCAATAGCAGAGTCCAAGGCTGCAGAAGGAGGGAGACCACCAGACCCCATCCTCCCTTGTCTGATCTTCGATGGAACATGTTGGTTTATACGACTCAAAAGATTCAAGGATGTTCGCCCAACATAACCAGCATCGCACTGGCATTTAAATTGATATACAATATTGCTATTGTGGATGTAAGGCAAACTATCCTTGTGAAAAGACGGAAAAGTAGGTCTCGTAGTATATACCAAACGCAAGGACACAGAATAAAATTATACTACGAGACCTGCTTTTCCCTGATTGTCACAGCTGATGAATTTCAGTAATTTTCTAGCATGGTAGTGAGAGCCCATCTTCATTGCAGCAGCAGTGGCAATGCCCTTGTTGTATTTGTTCCAACTCGTGTTCCCTGCGAACATTCAACCGAGGAGTTTAAACAAAGTACTTCCAGGCAATTTATCGTTAGCCATGACTATTGGTGGTTGAGAAAGTTTCTTGCAATTTTTTAAAGGAAACAAGTTTAGTTTTTTCGTATAAATTTGTTACCTGAAGTGGCCACGTTTCATACTCAGTCGTTTTTTGTTTAAAACTTTCTTTCAAGTCTTCGATTTGTTGTTGATGAGAAATGGTGGCTTGCTCCCTGGAAAATAAGAATTGTTTTCAAATTAGGGTTGACGTTTATCGTTACGTTTTAAGAAGGATGATGATGATGATGATGATGATGAGTTTAACTTCTTTTTTACCTTTTTCAGATTTTGCCGCTTTTCGGGTTTGTCGGGGATATTTATGTCGAGGGGTACAACCGCTTTTTAAAATTTTTTTTTTATTACATTTTCACCCCAAACAAGGCACATTGCCACTTTGGTGTAGGGAACTACTATCAGGAGCAGCAACTACTGGGGCACTATGTAGGGATTTGGGCAGCAAGATGTCGGTTCACATTGCACTTGAACTTCTGCATGTCAGTACAGTTAGGGAAGCAGGGACCTGGAATGGAATTCCAGACTCTAGCGGTTCTGGGGAAGAAACTACTGGAGTAGAAAGATCTTTTACATCTAGGGATCTCTACTGTGTGGGGGTGGGATTTAGCTGCCTGTCGAGTTTGTCGAGGGTGTCTACGTCGTGGTGGTACAAGTGCTTGCAGTTCGTCAGAGCATTCACCATTAAAATACTTGTAGAACAGGCAGAGGGACGCAACGTTTCGGCGATGGGACAGAGGCTGAAGCCTGGCTGACAGTTTGGGACCTATTAGGTTGGCGACTCTCTTTTGAACCCTCAAGGCAAGGCACAGTGCCACTTTGAAGTAGGGGGCTACTATCAGGAACATAAGTTGCAGAGATACTAGGTAGGGAGTTGAGCAACAAGATGTCTGTTCACATTACACTTGAACTTCTGCATGTCAGTACACTTGGGAAAGCAGAATCCCAGAAGGGAGTTCCAAAGTCTAACAGTTCTGGGGAAGAAACTATTGGAGTAGAAGGCTTTCTTACACCTAGGGATCTCTACTGTGAAGGGGTGGGATTTAGCTGCTTGTCGGGTTTGTTGGCGGTATTCATATAAAGGGGGTACAAGTGCTTGTAGTTCATCAGAACTTTCACCATTAATTCATCATCATCAGTTAGCACAGATTGGACGATTTTTAGAAACTACGAGGTGCTGTCGAGAAGTTAAAAGCTAAAGAAGATGAAAAGGCAGATCGAATGAGATCCTGGATATGACCTTAAACTATTTCCACTTGCGGGCTTTGGGGGGTGTCGAGCCACCCTTTAATTGTCATTGCTTCCAGGTCCACTCTGACCCGGAGTGGTAGTACCTGTTAGGGTCCCAACTATGGGTTAAATAGAAACCGACTTGGAAAAAAAAAAACAGTCTATTAAAAAATCTTTCTTCAAAATAACTGGATTCAGCATTAAATAACCTGAAAAGGGTTGATATGCCGTAAAACAAAAACAACCAACCAATTACTTTCGTCAAAGGGTATAAAAAGCACATGTTTTACCCACTAACTTTTTAGGTGATTTGAGATATTTATAATCAGTTTACATACAAATGAATACATATTTGAAAATTATGTTATCTCTGATGTAATATTTAGTAGAGATTTCTTAGAAAAAATCCAATTTCAAAAATAGGTTGCCACATACAGAAAAAAATATATATATACTAGGTACCTTCAATAAGTTTCCAGACTTTTTTTTTGTACGACCATTTAAAATTGTTGTAGACTCTTGAAAATTCAGTATGTTATTGCGATGCATCTTATTAGATGACTGACCAGTTTTTATGATTTCAGGTTCAAATGAACAGCTACAGCAGGAATTGGAATACACCCTACTAAAGCCTGATTGTCACAGCTGGTGAATTTTAAAAAAATGCAATCTGGACGTGAGGACACTTTAGAAGAACGATATGAAATAAATTCTGTTTTAAACTTGAAAAAATGTCACAGAAACGTATGGAACGCTTCAGACTGCTTTTGGACCATTTTGCATGAATTGAGTATCAGTTTTTGAGTGGCATAAGAGATTCAAGGAAGGCAGCGAGTCTGTGAGGAGTGATAAGAGGTGTGGGAGGAGTAAAGAAAGTCAGAACACCAGAGTTGATTGGCCAAATAAAGATTCTACCTTTTAAGGCGATTACATGTGAACAAACTGATACACTTACTGAAAAACAAAAACAAACGAATAAAATTAAAAAAAAAAAAAACGATTTAGTGGAGTCAAACGCCGAATATTCAGTGTAGCTTAATTGCCATATATATTTCATAAATTAACGAATCCTATAGTGGATGAAACGCCGAATATTCAGTGTAGCTTAATCGCCATATATATTTCATAAATTACTATATATATATATATATATATATATTTGTTAGTACATTTTCATGTTTTTTTAAAGGTAGATAACTCTTATTTTTATTATCTCCCTTGAGAAAGCACACACACATATATATGTATATATATACATATATTTGTGAGTATATTTTCATATGGTTTCCTAAAGGAAACTCTGACTTGATTTATCTGCCTTGATTAATATCTGAGAAGTTCTTTTTGTTTTAACTTATTTTAAAGCGTTTATTTACTTTGGAACATAACAAGTGTTCAGGCTCAAATTAGAACAAGACCGAGGTGACTGTCATGAGACCGTCGTCTCCCTGCATATTAAAACAAAGCCAACCTCCATACGTAGTTAATTGTCATGTCGAAAATAGTAATATATCCAAAAATTACGAAAACTCTACAAGTGCAGAGTTCTTTATAGTTCAAACCAATATTAAGTAATTTTTTTTTTTTTTTTTTTTGGCATACATTATTGCTGATATTCATGCTGCTCCTCTTTGATCAAATTGTCTCTAGGATGGATTAGGGTTGGGGGTCAGGGTTAGCCTTTTTTTTTTTATATTTGATATGTAATTCTATGTCGATTTTTTAAATCTTTTTGAATATGCTGAAAACGAATATCACAATTTAATTCGGGGCACATGATGTATAACAAATAGATAACACAGAAAATAGACTTATAGTTTTTAAAGGTTTATTAGAAGAAAAATATGTAACCCACAGTGGGGACCCTAACAGGTACTACCACTCCGGGTCAGAGTGGACCTGGGAGCAATGGTAATTAAAGGGTGGCTCCACACTCCCCAAGCCCGCTTATGGAGCTTTACCATCGGATACAGTTTAAGGTCATATCCAGGACCCTGAAGTGGCGGCGGCTATCCTGTTCTTGTAGAAATTTTGGATGGGAGTGGTCTTCTTCTGGGAGAAGTTTCGGCTGGTTGCTAAATAAAAAGAAAAAAGAGACAAGTTTTAATCCAACGGAAATGGAATCATGTCGTTACAAGTCCGAGTAATTTTGAAATGGATATATCTATAAAAGTGAAAGTGTACAACTTATAGTATAAACCACTGAAATGTTAGATATAGTTTCCTTGGCCATGGATCTAACGTAATAAATTCATATGACCCTTAATCAATAATGGTTAATGTGTCAAAGTTAAAAATAAAGGAAAAAATATATATAAGTGTAATTATTACTTCACGCGACAAATAGCTAGGGGGTTGCTTTAATCCACGATGTATTTGTAAGTCATGCCGTGCTTTCTTTTCTCTAGCTTTAATTTAAACCTACGTCACTGCCAGTGGTCATACACGCAAACACGTAACGGGTTCTAGCCTTCCTCCCTGCTACCACGCGTTTTTTCGTTGTTTGGCTCAACACAAAACCCCCAAACTCCCACGGCTAAAATGCTAGTTTTGTACAAAGTACTGAGATGCCAGACAATTATGCTAGTTTAGAACTTTCAGGTCCAAGTAATCAGCCACATTTTTCAGTTTTGGGGCATAAATATTACTGCAAAGGCGTGTAAAGGGCAAACTCGAATTTGAGCGCAATCGTTATTCTAATAATTGCTCATTTTTAATATGCCATTATTATTATCATTTTCTTATATGGATCAGCAAGATATTTTTACTAGTAATAAGTTTATTTTTAGAACAGCTTATCACTTATTCTCTGGTATATTTTTGGTTTTAAAGTATTATTTTAGTATTAGTGTTTAATCTTTCAGTATTTATACAATTTAACATTTTGATATTTACATTTATGTCGAGGTTTAGTGTTTATTATTTGATCGGTTATAACTTAATTTAGCGCTAATTTATAAGTTATGTTTTAGTATCTAATCATGATTTTTTTGTTTTTAATTATTAGTTTTAGTTTTTATAGTTATTTAATATATTATAATTTATTAGAATATATTAACAGTAGTAAAATTATATTACTGATCCATAATGAAAATGATAATTATAGCTGGAACAATTACATCGAGAGCATTGCCAGGGCTGCTGCGAGGAAGGTGGGCTCTCTCTACCGTGCTAGAAAACTTCTAACACCCCAAAGTATCCTGTACCTCTCTAACAAGGCCACTATTCGCCCATGTATGGAGTATTGCTGTCATATTTGGGCTGGTGCATCGGCTACTAGTCTCTCGCTCCTTGACAGGGTTCAAAAGAGAGTCGCAAATCTGATAGGCCCTAAACTGGCATCTAAGCTTCAGCCTCTGTCCCATCGTCGAAACGTTGCATCCCTCTGCCTGTTCTACAACTATTATAATGGTGAATGCTCTGATGAACTGCAAGCATTTGTGCCCCCACAACGTAAACACCCTCGACAGACCCGACAAGCTGCAAAATCCCACCCCCCACACTGTAGAGATCCCTACATTTAAAAGATCTTTCTACTCCAGTAGTTTCTTCCCCAGAACTGCTAGAATTTGGAATTCCATTCCAGGTCACTGCTTCCCCAACTGTACTGACATGCATAAGTTCAAGTGCAACGTGAACCAACACCTCCCTGCCCAAATCCCTACATAGTACCCCAGTAGATGTTTCCCCCTGATAGTGGCAAAGTGCCTTGTTTGAGGTAAAAATGTAATACAATAGTAATGTAAATATTTGTATATAATTACAAAGCATATTGTTCATGCATTTACATACTTTACTTTAGGCAAATCCACATGAACAAGGAAACCTATCTCTCTCGGCAAAAATGAGTTCAAACTGAAGAAATGTTATATATAATTGTTTTCGGCTAACTTTACCAAATCTGTGCGTATGCTAAACATAAGTAAAAAAAACAAGTAATGTTCAACGCTGCAAGAGAACTAGAAAGAGAATAAAAGTTAATAGACAGGATAAAGTCTGGAACAAAAAGAGAAAAAATTAATTAGCAAAATTTATCAGGTGCGAAAAAAGTGAGTAATGTTCAACGGTACTGGAGAACAAGAACAGAAAGGGCCAATTAGAAGCTGGAATCATCAAAAGTCATTAGACAAAAAAGAAATCAAGTAAATAGGATGCCATTTATCAGGTGCTGTAAAGAAATGCTCTTTTAGAATCTTCAAGTCTCAACACTCACTAGTAAAAATAAGTCAAAAACAAGTAATGTTCAACGCTGCAAGAGAACTAGAAAGAGAATAAAAGTTAATAGACAGGATAAAGTCTGGAACAAAAAGAGAAAAAATTAATTAGCAAAATTTATCAGGTGCGAAAAAAAGCGAGTAATGTTCAACGGTACTGGAGAACAAGAAAAGAAAGGGCCAATTAGAAGCTGGAATCATCAAAAGTCATTAGACAAAAAAGAAATCAAGTAAATTAAGAAATTAACTGAAACCCATCTAAAACAAAGCAAATTCAGCAGCTGGTACAAAACAAGTGCTGAAAAGGTGGTTTAGAGTCCTGAAGTCTCAACAATCACTAGAAAATTAGAAATAAATCAAGGTAGTTGTTGCAGCACCACCAAGACACATTGATACAATAAATGAAACCTTTATGAATTCGATGGGAAGTTGGAGTTGCTTATAAAAAAAAAAAAATATTATTACTTACTTTAGGAATTTCTGGAACTGCTTCCAAGATGGGGATGAGAGGGGTCATGGGTGTTGCTGCTGCTGGTGCTGAAAACTTGAATAACTTTTTCTTTTTTTTTTTAATTGTTTTTTTCTTTTTTTGGTTTGTTTGTTTTATTTATTTTCCTTTATTTCATAGCATTTTATTTTTATGAAATTATTTTTTTGGAAATTATAATTAGGAAATAACAATACTTACTTTATGACTTTCTGGAACTGCATCCAAGATCGGGATGAGAGCGTAACGGCTACTGCTGAAACCTGTAATAACTAGTTGTATTTCACATTATTAGTTTTACATTTTTTTTTTTTTTTTCAGTATATTTTCCTTTAGATCACAGTATTTTAATTTTTGTGAAATTTTCTTTTTTTAAAAAAATATAATTAGAAGAAGATATCAATACTTACTTTATGAGTTTCTGGAACTGCATCCAATATTGGGATGACAGGGTCATGGCTGTTGCTGTTGAAACCTGTAATAACTAGTTGTATTTTGCATTATTATTTTTACATTTTTTTTTTTTCGGTTTATTTTCCTTTAGATCACAGTATTTTATTTTTTGTGAAATTTTCTTTTTTTAAAAAATTATAATTAGAAGAAGATATCAATACTTACTTTATGAGTTTCTGGAACTGCATCCAATATTGGGATGACAGGGTCATGGCTGTTGCTGTTGAAACCTGTAATAACTACTTGTATTTTGCATTATTATTTTTACATTTTGTTTTTGTTTTATTTATGTTACTTTAGTACATTGCATTTTACTGAGTGTATGTTAATTATTTTGTTAATTTTTATTAAAATAAAATACCTGTAACAGAAAAATAATTTTGGTTATGATCATGCATGGGTGAATATTTTCGGTTAGACTTGCTAAAGTTGGTTAAAGGAAATATAAGCAGAAAGGAATTCGTTTTAATCACTAGCAACACAACGAAAGAAATACTTACCTGAGGATTGTGCTGATTCTAACTAGAAGCTGCAGTAATGGAAAAGAGGAAAATTAAACTTGTCAATTACAAAAACTGAAATCGAAAAGAAGAAACGCTTGATGCTTTACTCACCTCTGGCTAGTCGTGGTCGCCATCAAACTGAAAAAGGAGGGAAAGGGTGGAATCCACTCGTTACCAGGTACCGTACAGGAAAGGACAGTCTGGGCAGGTAGGTGATGATCTCCCCAAAGTGGAGCGCTACATAAAACATGCATTGCTACGAACATCCTCCGAAAAAGGCGGTTTCTACTCGGAATAAAAGGCGGAGCAGAAAACGGAAGTGTTCTCTCTACTCAACACGATTCCTAGAGAGATACCACGAGATTGTGCGTGAATGTGGAAGAGCCTATGAAAACTCACAAAACTGCCATTCCTACTATCGTATCGGATATTATTAATCGGAGGTCCATCATTGCATTACCGCCCCAGCTCGTAGTTGATAGATAGTAGGAATAATATTACCAGCGCCCTTCAGGCAGCTTGTGAGAACACACAAACTAATGGTAGTATTACTCTAGTCGTTCCTGGTCGAATGGAGCCATGCATGCATTATGTAGTAACACGAGCACGTGTCGCCTGATAAGAAAGAGCGTAGGCTCACCCACTTGGGGAGATTTCCTATCCAGACTTGCACCTATTTGTACACCTGGAACCGGACTCAGAACCTCGACAATGAGAAGAGTCAAGGAGAGCAAGGTGTTGAACTACCTAAAGAGGTCACCATATAAAACAAGCGTTGCTGTGAACAACCTTCCAAAACGAGGGAAGGGACTTTTTGTTCTCTCTACCCAACAGGATTCCTAGAGAGATACCACTAGATTGTGCGTGAATGTGGAAGAGCCTATGAAAGCTCACAAAACTGCCATTCCTACTATCGTATCGGATATTATTAATCGGAGGTCCATCATTGCATTACCGCCCCAGCTCGTAGTTGATAGATAGTAGGAATAATATTACCAGCGCCCTTCAAGCAGCTTGTGAGCACACGCAAACTAATAGCAGTATTACTCTAGTCGTCCGTAGTCGAGTGGAGGCACGCGTGCATTACATAGTAGAAACACGAGCACGTGTCGCTCCCTCTTCGGGGGAATTCGGAAAAGCGCACCTTGCGCTGCAGGTATTTGTTGAGCTGGGAGTTGACTCAACACCTCGACACTGAGAAAAGAGCTTTAGAAAAGCTCCAGATTAGTTACCTGCAAAGTCGAGGAAAGTTGGAGGACCAGGCCTGCGAAGGAGAATACACACAATTTGGGCCTTGATGGAAGCACGGGAGAGAGGGAGGCCCATTTTTCTCTTTCGGGGGAGTGTTCTCCTTCCAGCCTGCTCGAGCACGTATTTTCTGCTTGCCACATGCAAGCATATAAAAAGACGACCAGATGACGGACGCAACAAACTCATGCGGTCATTAACTGGATTTTGATCGGGTTCCGTACAACAAGGTGTTGAACTCCCTAAAGAGGGCACCATATAAAACAAGCGTTGCTGCGAACAACCTTCCAAAACGAGGGAAGGGACTTCTTGTTCTCTCTACCCAACAGGATTCCTAGAGAGATACCACAAGATTGTGCGTGAATGTGGAAGAGCCTATGAAAGCTCACAAAACTGCCATTCCTACTATCGTATCGGATATTGTAACTCGGAGGTCCATCATTGCATTACCGCCCCAGCTCGTAGTTGATAGATAGTAGGAATAATATTACCAGCGCCCTTCAAGCAGCTTGTGAGCACACGCAAACTAATGGTAGTATTACTCTAGTCGTTCCTGGTCGAATGGAGCCATGCATGCATTATGTAGTAATAAAATAAAATACCTGTAACAGAAAAATAATTCTGGTTATGATCAAGCATGGGTGAATATTTTTGGTTAGACTTGCTAAATGTGGTTAAAGGAAATATAAGCAGAAAGGCATTCGTTTTAATCACTAGCAACACAACGAAAGAAATACTTAACTGAGGACTTATGCTGATTCTAACTAGAAGCTGCAGTAATACAAAAGAGGAAAATTAAACTTGTCAATTACAAAAACTGAAACCGAAAAGAAGAAACGCTTGATGCTTTACTCACCTCTGGCTGGTCGTGGTCGCCATCAAACTGAAAAAGGAGGGAAAGGGTGGAATCCACTAGTTACCAGGTACCGTACAGGAAAGGACAGTTTGGGCAGGTAGGTGATGATCTCCCCAAAGTGGAGCGCTACATAAAACATGCATTGCTACGAACATCCTCCGAAAAAGGCGGTTTCTACTCGGAATAAAAGGCGGAGCAGAAAACGGAAGTGTTCTCTCTACTCAACACGATTCCTAGAGAGATACCACAAGATTGTGCGTGAATGAGGAGGAGGTGATGAAAGCTCACAAAACTGCCATTCCTACTATCGTATCGGATATTATTAATCGGAGGTCCATCATTGCATTACCGCCCCAGCTCGTAGTTGATAGATAGTAGGAATAATATTACCAGCGCCCTTCAGGCAGCTTGTGAGAACACACAAACTAATGGTAGTATTACTCTAGTCGTTCCTGGTCGAATGGAGCCATGCATGCGTTATGTAGTAACACGAGCACGTGTCGCCTGATAAGAAAGAGCGTAGGCTCACCCACTTGGGGAGATTCCCTATCCAGACTTGCACCTATTTGTACACCTGGAACCGGACTCAGAACCTCGACAATGAGAAGAGTCAAGGAGAGCAAGGTGTTGAACTACCTAAAGAGGTCACCATATAAAACAAGCGTTGCTGTGAACAACCTTCCAAAACGAGGGAAGGGACTTTTTGTTCTCTCTACCCAACAGGATTCCTAGAGAGATACCACTAGATTGTGCGTGAATGTGGAAGAGCCTATGAAAGCTCACAAAACTGCCATTCCTACTATCGTATCGGATATTATTAATCGGAGGTCCATCATTGCATTACCGCCCCAGCTCGTAGTTGATAGATAGTAGGAATAATATTACCAGCGCCCTTCAAGCAGCTTGTGAGCACACGCAAACTAATAGCAGTATTACTCTAGTCGTCCGTAGTCGAGTGGAGGCACGCGTGAATTACATAGTAGAAACACGAGCACGTGTCGCTCCCTCTTCGGGGGAATTCGGAAAAGCGCACCTTGCGCTGCAGGTATTTGTTGAGCTGGGAGTTGACTCAACACCTCGACACTGAGAAAAGAGCTTTAGAAAAGCTCCAGATTAGTTACCTGCAAAGTCGAGGAAAGTTGGAGGACCAGGCCTGCGAAGGAGAACACACACAATTTGGGCCTTGATGGAAGCACACGGGAGAGAGGGAGGCCCATTTTTCTCTTTCGGGGGAGTGTTCTCCTTCCAGCCTGCTCGAGCACGTCTTTTCTGCTCGCCACATGCAAGCGTATAAAAAGACGACCAGATGACGGACGCAACAAACTCATGCCGTCATTCATTAACTGGATTTTGATCGGGTTCCGTACAACAAGGTGTTGAACTCCCTAAAGAGGGCACCATATAAAACAAGCGTTGCTGCGAACAACCTTCCAAAACGAGGGAAGGGACTTTTTGTTCTCTCTACCCAACAGGATTCCTAGAGAGATACCACAAGATTGTGCGTGAATGTGGAAGAGCCTATGAAAGCTCACAAAACTGCCATTCCTACTATCGTATCGGATATTGTAACTCGGAGGTCCATCATTGCATTACCGCCCCAGCTCGTAGTTGATAGATAGTAGGAATAATATTACCAGCGCCCTTCAAGCAGCTTGTGAGCACACGCAAACTAATGGTAGTATTACTCTAGTCGTTCCTGGTCGAATGGAGCCATGCATGCATTATGTAGTAATAAAATAAAATACCTGTAACAGAAAAATAATTCTGGTTATGATCAAGCATGGGTGAATATTTTTGGTTAGACTTGCTAAATGTGGTTAAAGGAAATATAAGCAGAAAGGCATTCGTTTTAATCACTAGCAACACAACGAAAGAAATACTTAACTGAGGACTTATGCTGATTCTAACTAGAAGCTGCAGTAATACAAAAGAGGAAAATTAAACTTGTCAATTACAAAAACTGAAACCGAAAAGAAGAAACGCTTGATGCTTTACTCACCTCTGGCTGGTCGTGGTCGCCATCAAACTGAAAAAGGAGGGAAAGGGTGGAATCCACTAGTTACCAGGTACCGTACAGGAAAGGACAGTTTGGGCAGGTAGGTGATGATCTCCCCAAAGTGGAGCGCTACATAAAACATGCATTGCTACGAACATCCTCCGAAAAAGGCGGTTTCTACTCGGAATAAAAGGCGGAGCAGAAAACGGAAGTGTTCTCTCTACTCAACACGATTCCTAGAGAGATACCACAAGATTGTGCGTGAATGTGGAAGAGCCTATGAAAACTCACAAAACTGCCATTCCTACTATCGTATCGGATATTATTAATCGGAGGTCCATCATTGCATTACCGCCCCAGCTCGTAGTTGATAGATAGTAGGAATAATATTACCAGCGCCCTTCAGGCAGCTTGTGAGAACACACAAACTAATGGTAGTATTACTCTAGTCGTTCCTGGTCGAATGGAGCCATGCATGCATTATGTAGTAATAAAATAAAATACCTGTAACAGAAAAATAATTCTGGTTATGATCAAGCATGGGTGAATATTTTTGGTTAGACTTGCTAAATGTGGTTAAAGGAAATATAAGCAGAAAGGCATTCGTTTTAATCACTAGCAACACAACGAAAGAAATACTTAACTGAGGACTTATGCTGATTCTAACTAGAAGCTGCAGTAATACAAAAGAGGAAAATTAAACTTGTCAATTACAAAAACTGAAACCGAAAAGAAGAAACGCTTGATGCTTTACTCACCTCTGGCTGGTCGTGGTCGCCATCAAACTGAAAAAGGAGGGAAAGGGTGGAATCCACTAGTTACCAGGTACCGTACAGGAAAGGACAGTTTGGGCAGGTAGGTGATGATCTCCCCAAAGTGGAGCGCTACATAAAACATGCATTGCTACGAACATCCTCCGAAAAAGGCGGTTTCTACTCGGAATAAAAGGCGGAGCAGAAAACGGAAGTGTTCTCTCTACTCAACACGATTCCTAGAGAGATACCACAAGATTGTGTGTGAATGTGGAAGAGCCTATGAAAACTCACAAAACTGCCATTACTACTATCGTATCGGATATTATTAATCGGAGGTCCATCATTGCATTACCGCCCCAGCTCGTAGTTGATAGATAGTAGGAATAATATTACCAGCGCCCTTCAGGCAGCTTGTGAGAACACACAAACTAATGGTAGTATTACTCTAGTCGTTCCTGGTCGAATGGAGCCATGCATGCGTTATGTAGTAACACGAGCACGTGTCGCCTGATAAGAAAGAGCGTAGGCTCACCCACTTGGGGAGATTCCCTATCCAGACTTGCACCTATTTGTACACCTGGAACCGGACTCAGAACCTCGACAATGAGAAGAGTCAAGGAGAGCAAGGTGTTGAACTACCTAAAGAGGTCACCATATAAAACAAGCGTTGCTGTGAACAACCTTCCAAAACGAGGGAAGGGACTTTTTGTTCTCTCTACCCAACAGGATTCCTAGAGAGATACCACTAGATTGTGCGTGAATGTGGAAGAGCCTATGAAAGCTCACAAAACTGCCATTCCTACTATCGTATCGGATATTATTAATCGGAGGTCCATCATTGCATTACCGCCCCAGCTCGTAGTTGATAGATAGTAGGAATAATATTACCAGCGCCCTTCAAGCAGCTTGTGAGCACACGCAAACTAATAGCAGTATTACTCTAGTCGTCCGTAGTCGAGTGGAGGCACGCGTGAATTACATAGTAGAAACACGAGCACGTGTCGCTCCCTCTTCGGGGGAATTCGGAAAAGCGCACCTTGCGCTGCAGGTATTTGTTGAGCTGGGAGTTGACTCAACACCTCGACACTGAGAAAAGAGCTTTAGAAAAGCTCCAGATTAGTTACCTGCAAAGTCGAGGAAAGTTGGAGGACCAGGCCTGCGAAGGAGAACACACACAATTTGGGCCTTGATGGAAGCACACGGGAGAGAGGGAGGCCCATTTTTCTCTTTCGGGGGAGTGTTCTCCTTCCAGCCTGCTCGAGCACGTCTTTTCTGCTCGCCACATGCAAGCGTATAAAAAGACGACCAGATGACGGACGCAACAAACTCATGCCGTCATTCATTAACTGGATTTTGATCGGGTTCCGTACAACAAGGTGTTGAACTCCCTAAAGAGGGCACCATATAAAACAAGCGTTGCTGCGAACAACCTTCCAAAACGAGGGAAGGGACTTTTTGTTCTCTCTACCCAACAGGATTCCTAGAGAGATACCACAAGATTGTGCGTGAATGTGGAAGAGCCTATGAAAGCTCACAAAACTGCCATTCCTACTATCGTATCGGATATTGTAACTCGGAGGTCCATCATTGCATTACCGCCCCAGCTCGTAGTTGATAGATAGTAGGAATAATATTACCAGCGCCCTTCAAGCAGCTTGTGAGCACACGCAAACTAATGGTAGTATTACTCTAGTCGTTCCTGGTCGAATGGAGCCATGCATGCATTATGTAGTAATAAAATAAAATACCTGTAACAGAAAAATAATTCTGGTTATGATCAAGCATGGGTGAATATTTTTGGTTAGACTTGCTAAATGTGGTTAAAGGAAATATAAGCAGAAAGGCATTCGTTTTAATCACTAGCAACACAACGAAAGAAATACTTAACTGAGGACTTATGCTGATTCTAACTAGAAGCTGCAGTAATACAAAAGAGGAAAATTAAACTTGTCAATTACAAAAACTGAAACCGAAAAGAAGAAACGCTTGATGCTTTACTCACCTCTGGCTGGTCGTGGTCGCCATCAAACTGAAAAAGGAGGGAAAGGGTGGAATCCACTAGTTACCAGGTACCGTACAGGAAAGGACAGTTTGGGCAGGTAGGTGATGATCTCCCCAAAGTGGAGCGCTACATAAAACATGCATTGCTACGAACATCCTCCGAAAAAGGCGGTTTCTACTCGGAATAAAAGGCGGAGCAGAAAACGGAAGTGTTCTCTCTACTCAACACGATTCCTAGAGAGATACCACAAGATTGTGTGTGAATGTGGAAGAGCCTATGAAAACTCACAAAACTGCCATTACTACTATCGTATCGGATATTATTAATCGGAGGTCCATCATTGCATTACCGCCCCAGCTCGTAGTTGATAGATAGTAGGAATAATATTACCAGCGCCCTTCAGGCAGCTTGTGAGAACACACAAACTAATGGTAGTATTACTCTAGTCGTTCCTGGTCGAATGGAGCCATGCATGCATTATGTAGTAACACGAGCACGTGTCGCCTGATAAGAAAGAGCGTAGGCTCACCCACTTGGGGAGATTCCCTATCCAGACTTGCACCTATTTGTACACCTGGAACCGGACTCAGAACCTCGACAATGAGAAGAGTCAAGGAGAGCAAGGTGTTGAACTACCTAAAGAGGTCACCATATAAAACAAGCGTTGCTGTGAACAACCTTCCAAAACGAGGGAAGGGACTTTTTGTTCTCTCTACCCAACAGGATTCCTAGAGAGATACCACTAGATTGTGCGTGAATGTGGAAGAGCCTATGAAAGCTCACAAAACTGCCATTCCTACTATCGTATCGGATATTATTAATCGGAGGTCCATCATTGCATTACCGCCCCAGCTCGTAGTTGATAGATAGTAGGAATAATATTACCAGCGCCCTTCAAGCAGCTTGTGAGCACACGCAAACTAATAGCAGTATTACTCTAGTCGTCCGTAGTCGAGTGGAGGCACGCGTGAATTACATAGTAGAAACACGAGCACGTGTCGCTCCCTCTTCGGGGGAATTCGGAAAAGCGCACCAGGTATTTGTTGAGCTGGGAGTTGACTCAACACCTCGACACTGAGAAAAGAGCTTTAGAAAAGCTCCAGATTAGTTACCTGCAAAGTCGAGGAAAGTTGGAGGACCAGGCCTGCGAAGGAGAACACACACAATTTGGGCCTTGATGGAAGCACACGGGAGAGAGGGAGGCCCATTTTTCTCTTTCGGGGGAGTGTTCTCCTTCCAGCCTGCTCGAGCACGTCTTTTCTGCTCGCCACATGCAAGCGTATAAAAAGACGACCAGATGACGGACGCAACAAACTCATGCCATCATTAACTGGATTTTGATCGGGTTCCGTACAACAAGGTGTTGAACTCCCTAAAGAGGGCACCATATAAAACAAGCGTTGCTGCGAACAACCTTCCAAAACGAGGGAAGGGACTTCTTGTTCTCTCTACCCAACAGGATTCCTAGAGAGATACCACAAGATTGTGCGTGAATGTGGAAGAGCCTATGAAAGCTCACAAAACTGCCATTCCTACTATCGTATCGGATATTATTAATCGGAGGTCCATCATTGCATTACCGCCCCAGCTCGTAGTTGATAGATAGTAGGAATAATATTACCAGCGCCCTTCAAGCAGCTTGTGAGCACACACAAACTATTTTAGTATTACTCTAGTCATCCGTAGTCAAGTGGAGGCACGCATGCATTACACAGTAGAAACACGAGCACGTGTCGCTCCCTCTTCGGGGAAATTCGGAGAAGCGCACCTTGCACTGCAGGTATTTGTTGAGCTGGAAGTGTGGACTCAACACCCCGACACTGATAAAAGAGCTTTAGAAAGCCTCCAAACCAGTTACCTGCAAAGTCGGGGAAACTTGGAGAAGCAGGCCTGCGGAGGAGAACACGCTCAAATGGGGCCTTGGAAGCAAACGGGAGGGGTTAGGGTTAGGATAAGGGAAAGGGATAGGGTAAGGCCCATTTTTCTTTTTTTGTTCGGGGAATGTTCTCCTTTCAGCCTGCTCCTTCCTTAACACGTCTTCTTTGCTCGCCACATGCAAGCGTATAAAAAGACGACCAGATGACGGACGTCATTTCCTGGATTTTGTTTTGCCAGAGCCCATTTAGCCGTGTAGTTGTTGTTCAACTACAACGTTACACCCCCCTACCACGGTGAGGATAGGGTTGGACTTTAGGGGGGAAAATACACATCCACATTTACTAATCTTACTCTTGCAATGTTGTTGTAATAAACAAAAAATTAGGAAATTCTTTAATGATTGCATTTTCGTAATTTTGGGATATGTTACGATTGTCGACTACAACTCAGTAGCTAGGATTCTTTTTTTTTTTTTTTTTTTTAAATATCAATTCGAAATGGCGACCGATTCTCTCTTTAACACGGTAAGTTCGGGAAAAGGTGTTATAAATAATAAACTAGACCAAATACTATTAAAAAACCACCGAATATATGTCAAGTTATGTCACGGTAACATATATTGAGCGAATTTCTAAAAGTATTTTGTCTAGTTTATTATTTATTACATCTTTTTCCGAACTTACCGTGTTAAAGATAGAGTCGGTCGCCATTTTGAATTTTCCAATATATCGGTAAACACTGTTTTTTCGAGCTGAATAAACATGTTTAATTTAATAAAAACACGAAAATTATATACAGTTTGGTAAAAAAGTAATTTATCTTGCCTTTGATAACATTTATTTGTTATATATTTGTTTTTTGACAACTGTTTCGAATCTATGTGTCCAGTACTAATACACACCCGGTTATTCTATATTAAATAAATACTGAAATCAAATTATGAATAAAAAAAAATATAAAAAAAACTGAACTAATTTGGTGGGCTGAAATAAGGAACCAAGCAGAGAGCCGATGCGAGGTTAAAGAGACAGACAGACAGAGGATGTAGTTGGAGAGATACAGTACAGCTAGATAGATAGATAGACAGACAGACAGAGAAATATTTTTAATTTAAATCTAAATTAACGTCTTCTTATTTAATTTGTTAGGTGAAAGTCTACATATAATATTATTTAAACAAATAAAATGAGTAAACGGTCGGTAATTTCCGTAACGCCGACCACAACACTCGTGAAATTCCGTGGAGACAAGTTCTTCAAGGGAGACAATCAAGATTTCCGATTATCTGCCCTTGATTTCTTAGTCTGGCTTTTGCTTATACGCCATATCAACCCTTTTCCAGGTTATTTAATGGCGATTTCAGTATTTTGGAATGAAAATGCTTTTTATAGAATAATTTTTTTTTTTTTTTTTATTTATGATTAAATAAGCGACGTGGTTATTCTATATTAAATAAATGCTGAAATAAAATTATAAATAAATAAAAAAATACAATATAAAACCATCGATAATTTAACACATATTCTCAAACAGAAGATTAATACTCGATTTAAAGTTTGCAGCAAACGATTAAAAATACAACAAATTATAAATAAATATACATTTTATTTGACAATGATATCTGTAAAAAAAGGAAACGTGTAGTATCTGTTCTTTTTTTTTTTTCGTTTAATGACATGAAATAATTATAGGGTTTGTATTACTGTACACATAGATTCGAAAAAGTTGTCAATAAACAAATATATAACAAATAAATGTTATCAAAGGCAAGATAAATTACTTTTCTACCAAACTGGATATAATTTTCGTGTTTTTATTCAATTTAACATGTTTATTCAGCTCGAAAAGCATACAGTGTTTACCGATGTATTGGAAAATTCTAAATGGCGACCGACTGTCTCTTTAACACGGTAAGTTCGGGAAAAGGTGTTATAAATAATAAACTAGACAAAATACTATTAAAAAACCACCCAATATATGTCAAGTTATGTCACGTTAACATATATTGAGCGAATTTCTAACAGTATTTTGTCTGGTTTATTATTTATTACATCTTTTTTCCGAACTTACCGTGTTAAAGAGAGAGTCGGGCGCCATTTTGAATTTTCCAATATATCGGTAAACACTGTTTTTTCGAGCTAAATAAACATGTTTAATTTAATAAAAACACGGAAATTATATCCAGTTTGGTGGGCTGAAATAAGGAACCAAGCAGAGAGCCGATGCGAGGTTAAAGAGACAGACAGACAGAGGATGTAGTTGGAGAGATACAGTACAGCTAGATAGATAGACAGACAGACAAATATTTTTAATTTAAATCTAAATTAACGTCTTCTAATTTTTTAATTTGTTAGGTGAAAGTCTACATATAATATTATTTAAACAAATAAAATGAGTAAACGTTTTTCGTAATTTTTGGACATCTTACTATTGGCGACTTTACAAGTGAGTGTGTAAATCAATTTTAACGTCATTCGACTGTTAGGTGGAAAGCACACATAAATACGACGTTAATATTTCACACCGGTGGTCAATAAACTGCACGAGTACTCAAACATCTCTCAACCAAACAAAGGTGAAAAAAACTAAACAAATAAAATCAGTAAACGGTCGGTAATTTCCGTAACGCCGACCACAACACTCGTGAAATTCCGTGGAGACAAGTTCTTCAAGGGAGACAATCAAGATTTCCGATTATCTGCCCTTGATTTCTTAGTCTGGCTTTTGCTTATACGCCATATCAACCCTTTTCCAGGTTATTTAATGGCGATTTCAGTATTTTGGAATGAAAATGCTTTTTATAGAATAATTTTTTTTTTTTTTTTTTTATTTATGATTAAATAAGCGACGTGGTTATTCTATATTAAATAAATGCTGAAATAAAATTATAAATAAATAAAAAAATACAATATAAAACCATCGATAATTTAACACATTCTCAAACAGAAGATTAATACTCGATTTAAAGTTTGCAGCAAACTATTAAAAATACAACAAATTATAAATAAATATACATTTTATTTGACAATGATATCTGTAAAAAAAGGAAACGTGTAGTATCTGTTCTTTTTTTTTTTTTCGTTTAATGACATGAAATAATTATAGGGTTTGTATTACTGTACACATAGATTCGAAAAAGTTGTCAATAAACAAATATATAACAAATAAATGTTATCAAAGGCAAGATAAATTACTTTTCTACCAAACTGGATATAATTTTCGTGTTTTTATTCAGTTTAACATGTTTATTCAGCTCGAAAAGAATACAGTGTTTACCGATGTATTGGAAAATTCTAAATGGCGACCGACTGTCTCTTTAACACGGTAAGTTCGGGAAAAGGTGTTATAAATAATAAACTAGACAAAATACTATTAAAAAACCACCGAATATATGTCAAGTTATGTCACGTTAACATATATTGAGCGAATTTCTCAAAGTATTTTGTCTAGTTTATTATTTATTAATAAATCTTGCGCATTTGGGGTAACGTACCCCTCCTGCCTGGCATCGTGGCGGTTGCACTGGCCGCTGACGCAGACCAAAGTGTAGTGGGGGAAAAGAAAACCCAGGGGAATGGAGGGGGAGGAGCGGACTTTGAAGAAATTAGAGTTTTTGACTTCCCCTCACGGGGATGTCGGGTTAGCAGCTCAGATCCCCCCGCGAGGGGGGGAGAGCAGAGAAGAAAGACGCAGTGGGTGCTAGCGGGCCAGAGTGCCGCGTCGCAATTAAGAGAGAGAGGGGATAGGAATCCCTGCCCACAGAGGGGAGCAGAAACGAAGCACCCGCCCTACCCCACGTCACCCTACCCACTAACTTACCCCAACGGAAGCGAGAAAGAGAGCCCTGTCTGCTCGATCCACTGGGAGAGCAGCGAAGATAGATAAAGTTTGGGCCTGGCAGGTCAGTGCTGCTCAGGCAATTAAGTGTGGAGAAATTAGACCATCCCCTGTCTCTAGAGGGAAGAGACCGGAACGAAGAAAAAACGCATGCAAAAAACCAGCAAAAGCAGGTCTCAATTACCAGCTAGTGGTGTTGGTCCCGAGATTCCAGTCTCCCAAAAAAGGGGATCGGTTTCGGGTCCAAGCTCCCAACTACCCACTAACTTACCCCAACGGAAGCGAGAAAGAGAGCCCTGTCTGCTCGATCCACTGGGAGAGCAGCGAAGATAGACAAAGTTTGGGCCTGGCAGGTCAGTGCTGCTCAGGCAATTAAGTGTGGAGAAATTAGACCATCCCCTGTCTCTAGAGGGAAGAGACCGGAACGAAGAAAAAACGCATGCAAAAAAACAACAAAAGCAGGTCTCAACTACCAGCTAGTGGTGTTGGTTCCGAGATTCCAGTCTCCCAAAAAAGGGGATCGGTTTCCGGGTCCAAGCTCCCACAAATGTGGAGTCGGTCCTTGCTAACGAAGATTAGTATGAAAACACCTTAACCTATCCCGAAAGCCCGGTGGCGGACAGTTTCGTAACTGAGAGAACAGATACTACACTTTGATCTTGTCACGAGGGCCGAGAAAGTCGTGGAAAATTCAATACATAAAATCAACAGCTTTAATTTCTATGAATCGTCATTCGCGTATCGGTGCGAAGTCAAGTGTCGGCGTTAGAAAGCCGTTCTTAACATGGAGAGATTGGGATACGGCCATTCCGAAAGTCGTTCTTAAAATGGAGAGAGGAGGAGGGCGTTTTGTAACCATTCCGTACAAGCATCTAACAATTTAATAACAACCATCAAATGTTAAATAAAAATAAGATCAATAAAAAAATAAATAAAAATAAAAAAACATCAAATCAAATAAAAACAACGATCAATGTGTCATATCTGTTAACGAAAATATTTTTTTTAATTATTAGCAAATAATTCAAAGTGTAGTATCTGTTTTATTATTATTAATGACAGTTTAAAGGCTCCAAAATCACTTTCGAATTCAACATCAACTGTCGCATTAACTCGCATTCCTACAATTCTGAAATCTCGTCCCAATAGTGTAGAAGCGCCCATTTCAACCTAATAACATGGATTTCAATATCTAATAAAAAACATGTACTAATTTTTATACAAATACAGAAAAAAGAAACGGTTACTACGTTTAGCCAGAAAGACATAATTAGTAATTATGCATTTATGTTACCGTGTTTTGTGTTTGCATTTCCTTTTTTGTTTTGTTTTTTTCGTTTTTTCATTTGAAATTCAAGTTTCACGACAACTTGATTAAAATGTTAGAATACAAAGAATAGATTTCTAAATAATACCGTTTTTATTTCGGCACGGTAGCATAACTGCATATACTTTTGCAGGTTTTTGTTTTTTTCCTATTATAATCATACGTATATTTTGTGTCTATGACGTAACTGTTCCTTAGTTCGTCTTTATCAATGTTACAGCATATTCCAAATATCACATCCATCTGTAGAGTGGTTTATTTAAGTGATATTCATTAACAAATATAGGGTTTGTATTACTGTACACATAGATATAAATTATATTGAAAATTATATATAAAGAACGAAATGTGTAGTGTCTGTTCATTTTTTTTTTTCGTTTAATAACACGAGGTAATTATAATAACTTAAATAAAATATCATTTTTTTTTATTATTCACTTTAAACATTAAAAAAAAAACAAGATTATTATTTTACATAAAAGAAATGCTGAAATAAAATCACAAATTATACCAAAAATTACTTACCTTTCTTCTAGTGAAAACTCCCAGTAAAAATACATGTGTCTCTAACCACGACGTTTCGTGAAATGGCGGAATTTGCCATTTCACGATATTTCTTCCCGCGTTTATTTCATGTGAGCAGCACGAGAGAGAGAGAGAGAGAGAGAGAGGGGGGGATAGAGAGAGAGAGAGAGAGAGGGGGAGAGAGAGAGAGAGAGAGACAGAAAGAGAGAGAGGGGGGAGAGAAAGACGGAAAATAATGAAATTATGAAAGTAATAAAACAATAAAACTTCCACCCACACACCCACACACCCACACACTCCGCACGTGTTTGCACTCTTGCCCGGGTCAAACGGAAATTAAATGAAATGTCGTCAAAGTTTTGTTTCTGTCATGACGTGGCGAAGGGTGGGGGTATGAAGCGAATTTGAAATTTAACGAATTTTATTTCAACGCGCCAATTCCTCCCCCTCCCACCGCCTCCCTCTTTCGGATCGTAAAAATAACTGTTTTTTTTGTTTGTTATTAAATTGTATTTTTTTTAAGAAATCGTTACCTTAAAAGTTCAGAAAGCCATTCTTAATGTAGAGAGGATCATGTTAACTATTCTGTCCAATAATTTAATAAGCAGAAGATCTGATAAAAATTCAATTTAACTTGTATTAACACTTTCAATCTCTCCATGATAAGAACGGCTTTCTGAAAAAAAAACACCTCACAATCTGGAAAGCCGTTCTTACCATGGAGAGATTGGGCTCCCCCCAATTCCGAAAGTCGTTCTTAAAATGGGGAGAGGAAGGCGTTTTGTAACTATTCCGTACAGTCACCTAACTATTTAATAAAAAAAAACATCGGGTTTGTATTACTGTACACATAGCAGTATCAGAATTTTTGTAGGAATTTTTGACACCCCTAACACGAAACTGCGAATACAATATAAAAATCTCGTAATTTCTCTGTTAAAAGTGGGTTATTTATTTTCTTTATGGATTATACTTCCAAAATAAACTATTACAGTTGTTTTAAAAGTAATAAAAATATATTTTTTTTTTAAACAGTAATGAATTTTCCGAACTCAATATTTTTCAATTTTTAAACTCAATATTTTTAAATTTTTAAATTTTAAAAATCTATCAAAATTTTTCTATTGATTCTATTTTTACGATATTTTCAGGGTCAATGTGAAATTTTATGTTCTTTCCAATAAACCGAATATAATATTTTAGACAAACGTTTTTTTTTTTTTATTCACGGTTCCCCCCCCCCCCCAGTGTCTATTACAAAGAAAATACTTAATTTAGTCTCGGATAAGTACATAATTATTTACTCACAAATTGAAGAGAAAAGGTCAATACATAATATATTCAAATTTAAAAAAAAACGGACATCGTGTTCTTGTAGAATTTTACCTGTAAAGTTTGAAGTTTAAAACCTTTTTTTAAACCACGTTATTTGTTTTTTCTTTTTTCTTTTTTTTTTTTTTAATGGAACCTTGGTCCTTGCTCCTTTAATTGAAAAAAAAATTAGGGCTTGAATTACATTTTTCGAGGAGTTATAAGCTTGGAAAGACAGGGGGTCGAATAATTCACGCCTCCAATTTTGTAAATGTCTAAAAATAATTAATTTCGACTCGGATAAGTACATAATTATTTACTCACAAATTGAAGAGAAAAGGTCAATACATAATATATTCAAATTTAAAAAAAAAACGGACATCGTGTTCTCGTCGAATTTTACCTGTAAAGTCCGAAGTTTAAAACCTTTTTAAAAAAAAAAACACGTTTTTTTTTTTTGTTTTTTTTTTTTTTTAATGAAATCTTGGTCCTTGCTCCTTTAATTGAAAAAAAAAATTAGGGCTTGAATTGCATTTTTCGAGGAGTTATAAGCTTGGAAAGATGGGGTGGAATTATTCGCTATTTTCACAAAAAATTCTGTACTGTACACATAGATTCGAAAAAGTTGTCAAAAAACAAATATATAACAAATAAATGTTATCAAAAGGCAAGATAAGTTACTTTTCTACCAAACTGGATATAATTTTTGTGTTTTTATTCAAGGTAACATGTTTATTCAGCTCGAAAAACATAGTGTTTACCGATGTATTGGAACATTCAAAATGGCGTCTGATTCTCTCTTTAACACGGTAAGTTTGGGAAAAGGTGTTATAAATAAAAAACTATACACAATACTACTAAAAACCCGCCGAATATATGTCCACCTATGTCACGGTAACATATATTGATCGAGTTTGTACAGTATTTTATCTGGGTTTTTATTTATAACACCTTTTCCCAAACTTACGGCTGAATAAACATGTTATATTGAATAAAAACACGAAAAATATATCCAGTTGGGTAGAAAAGTAACTTATCTTGCCTTTGATAACATTTATTTGTTATATATTTGTTTTTATTACAACTTTTTCGAATCTATGTGTACAGTAATACAACACCAAAACATTAAATGTTAAATGAAAATAAGATCAATAAAAAATAAATAAATATAAAATACATCAAATCAAATAAAATAAACGATCAATGTGTAGTATCTGTTAACGAAAATATTTTTTTATATACACGTTGACTTGCCTTGGTCTATAGAATCTAACTCTCATTCAGGTATGCTGAAAACGAATATCGCAAGGAAAAGTAGCTAAGACAAATAGTTTTAGAGCAAGTTTTATTAATGCGTGTATTGTGAAATGTAAATCACTGGCGACCATGTTTGAACAGTTTGAACAGGCGGCGTATGAAAGGGGCCAACTCTCAGTTTGTTCAGGTATGCTGAAAACGAATATCGCAGCAGAACTTAAAACACTTGTTCAAGTACGTAGAAGAGTAACTTATCTTGCCTTTGGTAACATTTATATATTATATATTTGTTTTGTATATCAACTTTTACGCTTGGTTGTCTTAACTCCGAAGGATTAACCTTAGAATTTCCACAGGTCTCATTAGTTAAAACGAATTATTTCGCGGTCCAAATTGGCGTGAAATAAACAAATCTGACTGACACAGGGTTTGCCATTTCCGGTTGTCGCCGCCGACAACGCTCTTATATTTACAATCGAAAGCGTCGCCAAGTCCGTTCGTCGCTGTGTCTGTGTGTGTACCTATTTACTATGCCTCCCCACGGGACAGAGTTAGACACCAGGGTCGTTTTTTTAACGTGGAGAAAAGGTACAAAAATAAAAACTGTCTCAGTCGTGAAGGATTTCTCCTCCACCGAAAGAGAACAAGAAATAGAAGTGCAGCATCTGAAGAACAGATGGTATTTATTTGCTCCCCCACCACCGAGCAAATTAGGCACAAGGCCGATTTTTAATGTGAGGACTGAGGGGGAAATGGGGAACAACTCCCCGGGGAGTAGGGGAGCGGGATGGTGACAATTGGTATGAAGGGTTACCCCTACATTGACCAAGGTCTTATATGTGGGGTCAGCCCCATATACGGTCTTTGCTGGCAGTATCTGCCGGAACAGATGGTATTTATTTGCTCCCCCACCAAGCAAATTAGGCACAAGGCCGATTTTTAATGTGAGGAGTGAAGGGAGGGGGAAGGGAAAAAGGGGACCAGCTCCCGAGAGGTGGGAAATGGGAGCTGGTTAATGGTCAGGCATGTGGGGTTGCCCCCACATCTGGTCTTTGCTAGTCATAGCTAGTCATAGCCTGCAGTATCTGCCGGAACATCTTGTCACGAGGGCCGGCAAAGTCGTAAAATTCAATACATAAAATCAACAGCTTTCATTTCTATGTATCGTCATTCGCGTATCGGTGCGAAGTCGAGTGTCGGCGTTCTTGTCTCATTGAAGGGGAAGTAAGTTTTTTAACACAGTTGCGTTGGAAATGCATTTCTGCACGTGCATGGCTGGACGATAAGAATAACATTACAAATAAAAACAATAATTATTATCTTCAAGTCTCTTCTTAAAGGGGCTTTTCGGCTGGCTACGAAGTTACAACTAGCTAATCGACACTCGACACTGTCAATGAGTTATGCGAAACAGACGGACTGTTCCGCTGTATCACAGTTATTAAGTGTGGTTAGACTGAAACTCATTAAAGCCAGTAATCTAAGTTTCAACTAGCTAATAGACATTCGGCACTTTCAATGAGTTATGCGATCACCGCCACTTGTCCAAAAACGGACTGTTCCGCTGTATCACAGTTATTAAGGGTGGTTAGAGTGTAACTCATCAGAGCCAGTAACCTAACTTACAACTAGCTAGTTGACATTCGACACTGTCATTGAGTTATGCGATACACTGCTAATTGTCCAGAGACGGACTGTTCTACTGTATCACAGTTGTAAAGGGTGGTTAGACTAAAACTCATAAGAGCCAGTAATCTAATTTACAACTAGCTTATCGACAGTAGAGATTTTCACTGAGTTTACGTGTGTGTGTGTGTGTGTGTGTGTGTGTGTGTGTGTGCTTCGTTAACATTCGGACTGTCATTTTAAAATCGTTCGGGTATGCTGAAAACGAATATCGCAAGGAAAATTAGCACAGACACGTAGTTTTCGATTTATTAATGCGTGTATTTTGAAATGTAAATCACTGGCGACCATGTTTGAACAGGCGGCATATGAAAGGGGCCAACCGTCAGTTTGTTCAGGTATGCTGAAAACGAATATCGCAAGGAAAATTAGCAGAGACAAATAGTTTTGGAGCTAGTTTTATTAATGCGTGTATTTTGAAATGTAAATCACGGCGACCATGTTTGAACAGGCAGCATATGAAAGGGGCCAACCCTCAGTTTGTTCAGGTATGCTGAAAACGAATATCGCAAGGAAAATTAGCACAGACAGACGAATAGTTTTCGAGATAGTAATGCGTGTATTTTGAAATGTAAATCACTGGCGACCATGTTTGAACAGGCGGCATATGAAAGCGGCCAACCATCAAGTTGTTCAGGTATGCTGAAAACGAATATCGCAAGGAAAATTAGCAGAGAATGACCGACTACTAGTTTTGGAGCTTGTTTTATTAATGCGTGTATTTTGAAATGTAAATCGCTGGCGACCATGTGTGAACAGTTTTAACAGGCGGCATATGAAAGGGGCCAACCCTCAGTTTGTTCAGGTATGCTGAAAACGAATATCGCAAGGAAAACCAGCACAGACTGACTATAGACTCACCATCAAAGTATTGAAATATTTTTTATTTTATAAAGGAATCATTACTTATCAAGCCCCAGAGGCCACTCGAGGATAAGGGTTAAAGTGTGTACATACAGTAGTCAATGGACAATATCATAGTAATCGTTAGAAGTGTAAATTTGGTAAATTGGATTATTTAAGAGGAACGGCTCATCAAGAACTTGTTTACATTGGACTTGAAGACGACGAAATAAAAATATAAAGTTGAAAGAACTAGCAAAAAATATCATTTTAACGATGCATTTCAAATCGTAAACTGCCTGTTTACATTCTTTTTTACATTTTTCGAAGATAATAAAAAGTGTAAAAAAAAGCAAACCTTTAGAATCCTAAAAAGATCTCCCGGGAGCATTTTTGCAAGATGAAAAATATACAAACCAAAATAAAGAGAGGAGGCAACCCTGCTCAAAAATATGGCTTATTACATCGCCTAAAAAAAGAAGAAGAATCGGTGGCTCCGTGGGGAAGTAAATTGTATTCTTTTTTCTAACTTGGTTTACCAAAAGTTTTTATTGCTAACATTTATTTTCATGAACTCTATCTAACCACACCTCACAACCCTAATCTGGCCGGTCGGGGAAAAACGTTTTTATTTTTTTAAATTTTCGTGAATACGACAACACACATACGCACGCATGTACACACATACACACACACACACGCACGCACACATAAGCATATCGCTTGTCACCAAGCTAAAGAAGAGAGAGAGAGAGTGGGGGAAGGAGAGAAAGGGTCGTACGTGCCGGGGTCAAACAGAAGTTAAATGAAATCGATTATAAATCGCTCGACAAAGTTGTGTCAGAACTTTTTATTCTATGAAACTTTGAACAAATAAATATATAAGAAAATGAATGTTACCAAAGGCAAGGTAAGTTACTCTTCTACCTAGATCACATTTTTGTTGTTTTAACTTATTTTAAAACGTTTATTTAACACAAACAAAAGTAGCGCACGGTTTTAAGTTAGAACAATAAAGAAGTGTCTGACATTTTACAGACATCTTGTGAGACTCGATAATCGCTCCAAACTCGAAAATTAAGCAAAATACTGGTAGGAACACATCCAATAAATGTCAGCAAACGTTCGAACATGTTTTCTTTTTCACATTAGCGAAACACTTATCAGAGAAAAAGCGAAAATGAGAAGCAAACACAAATGAAGAAGTCGGTTTTTATCGTTGAGCACAAAAACAACAAAAAAAAGAGTATCTAATCTAATAGGCCCCGTGCGTGCTATAGGTCAATCTCCAACGTCTGTCCCATCGCCTCCTCGGTGTTGCATCCCTGTTTACAAGTACTTTAATGGGATGTGCTCTGATGAACCCATAGCACTTATACCAGTGCCCGGAAAACTTGTCCAGAGAAAACTCGTCTCCGGAAAAACCGTACCCGGAAAACTCGAACCGTCAGTTTTTTCAGGTATGCTGAAAACGAATATCGCAAGGAAAATTAGCAGAGAAAAATAGTCTTGGAGCTAGTTTTATTAATGCGTGTATTTTGAAATGTAAATCACTGGCGACCATATATATATATATATATATATATATATATTATATTTTTAACTTTTTATAACTTTTTAAATTACCGGGTGCTAACCTCTCTCTCTCTCTCTCTCTCTCTCTCTCTCTCTCTCTCTCTCTCTCTCTCTCTCTCTCTCTCTCAACGACGCACACACCCACATACACACACACTTGCATAAACACACACACACACGCCCACGTTCACTCTTCAAACTAAACAAATTTAACTCAGCACACACACACACACATACACACACTCGCATAAAGACACCAACACACACAAACACAAAGTATTACTCTCTGTGTGCGTGCGTGCGTGCGTGCGCGCATATCACGCCACATTCACTCTTCAACTAAACAAGTTTAAATCAACCAATGAAAAAGCAGCTAGGTAACACAAACTCCATAAAAGGTAAAAAGGTTGCGACATCGACTGCGAACTGTTCGGTTTTTCCCGGAAAAAGTTAACGGTTTTCACGGCGATGGTGAAATATAAAAAGAGGCCTAAAACGGGCTGTAAATTCAGTTTGGACCCTGGCAGCGAGATGAGTTCCGGAAGAATAGATGACCAGCCAGTCGACCCAGCTAAGCCGCCGCCCTGCCGCTCCTCTGTCTACTTCTCTGATGTCAAAAAAAAAAAGGTATTTCTTGTCGTTTCAAAGTAGATGACGCATTTATTTCAGTTGTGTAAACTGCACAAGTGTTCAAATGAACGTTGTTAGTATGAGCACAGTTCATAAACACGTCGAATTTCTTTTCAAATTTCGACACTTGTGTAGTTTACACGATTTTAACGTTTAACGTCTTTTTATATTTTATTATACTGTTAGAAAGCCAGCCAACAAATATTACCGTGACAATTGTGCAGTTTATAGACCATGCTGTTCTTGGTTAAAATATTTAAATTTAAATCTAAATTAACGTCTTTTTTTTTTAATTTGTTAGATGAAAGCATACATATAATATTATTTAAGGGTGGTCAATAAACTATAGAATTACCGTGACAATTGTGCAATTTATAAACCGTGCTGTTCTGGGAAAAAAATATTAAAATTTAATCTTAATTAACGTCTTTTTTTTTTAATTTGTTAGATGAAAGCATACATATAATATTATTTAAGGGTGGTCAATAAACTATAGAATTACCGTGACAATTGTGCAATTTATAAACCGTGCTGTTCTGGGAAAAAATATTAAAATTTAAATCTAAATTAACGTCTTTTTTTTTTAAATTTGTTAGGTGAAAGCATACATATAATATTATTTAAGGGTGGTCGATAAACTATAGAATTACCGTGACAATTGTGCAGTTTATAATCCGTGCTGTTCTGGGGAAAAAATATTAAAATTTAAATCTAAATTAACGCCTTTTTTTTAAATTTGTTAGATGAAAGCATGTATATAATATTATTTAAGGGCGGTCCATAAACTGTAGAATTACCGTGACAATTGTGCAGTTTATAAACCGTTCTTTTATTGGATAAAATACTGGATGTGTATTTTCCCCCCTAAAGTCCAACCCTATCCTCACCGTGGTAGGGGGGTGTAACGTTGTAGTTTAATAGCTACACGGCTAAATGGGCTCTGGCAAAAAAAAAAAAAAATCCAGAAAATGTCGGCATTAGTTTGTTGCGTCCGTCATCTGGTCGTCTTTTTATACGCTTGCATGTGGCGAGCAAAAAGGCGTGATGGGGGCAGGCTGAAAGGAGAACAATACCCGAAAGATGTAAACCGAACGAAAGAGAAAAATGGGCCTCCCTGCAAGGCCCCGTGTTCTCCCCAGCCTGCTCCCAGTTTCCCCGACTTTGCATGCAACTGGTTTTGAGCTTTTGGAAAGCTCTTTTCTCAGTGTCGGGGTGTTGACTCCACTTCCAAGTTAACAAATAGCTGCAAGTCTGGGTACGGTCCGATTGGTTCCGAAGCTCTTCCGCTGTGAGGTGCGCTTTCGAATCTCCCGAAGGGGGCTACCCTCTAAGCAGGCGACACGTGCTCGTGTTACTATATAATGCAGGCTTGCCTCGACTCGACTAAGGACGACTAGAGTTCGACTAGATTGTGTGCTCACAAGCCGCTTTAAGGCCGCTTTTATTATTCCTACTGTCTAGGAACTCCGAAACGGTATGGTAGTGCAATTATATATGACCGTCCTCCAATACGAAATGGTAGTGCAATTATATATGACGGTCCTCCGACATGACAGTAGGAATGCCAGTTTTGTGAGCGATCACCGCCGTCTTATGAACACAAACTATTGGTATCTTTACGAATCCTGTTGGGTAGAGAGAACACCTCTGTTTTCTGCTCCGCCTGTTATTCTGAGTAGAAACCGCTTTTTAGGAGATGTTCGCAGCAAAGCTTGTTTTTATATAGTGCCCCTCCTTTCGGGAGTTCATCACCTCGCTGCCCAGACACGAGCTTTCCCCGGTGGAACCTCTCTTTTTTTCTTTTTTTATTTATTTTACTTTCCAGTTTCATGGCGAACGAACAGTCACGAGCAAGTGGTCTGCACCAACAGGAAGATGAGTATAGTATCACCCTTTCTTCTTTCTATTTCGATTTCAGTCTTTGTGATTTGATAATTTAATTTAACTGTTTCCATTGTTCCAGCTTTCACACAGCAGTAGATTATAAACACTATAAACATCATCTCTTTTTTATAGATTGGAACAAGCAATGAAACCTAGCAGCATCACCGTTCCTGTCTGCCACATGTCTTGTGCAGTTTGAATCAAGTATTTCTTTCTTTGCGTTCAAGCACATCTGGGTACACTTAAACTGCGTATGATGTATGTCTATCTGTTTCTTCCTACATTAGCATCTTGAAGTCTTCGCAGCAATCATTGTCATAGAAGTAGAGTAAGTATTCTTTTTCTTTCCTTCTGTGTGTATATTTCTGTAATTTCAGGTACTCCCCTTGATCATGGTGGAATTCTACTATAAGCTATTGTGAGAATTATGTGGATTGGAAAAAACAACTGAATCCAGCAGCATCACCTATCCTATCTGCCACATGTTTCCTGTAGTTACAGAAGTCCTCAAGTAAGTGTTTCTTTCTTTGTGTACATGCACATCTGGGTAAAATCAAATTCTAAACTATTAGCTTTATTTAAATGAATGCAGTTCTGCTTGTATTTCTTCTCATCAGCTAACTTATGCAACTACAAAAAAAAAAAATAAAAAATAAAGTAGTACATTTGATCATAACCAGAAAGTTGAATATATCATTTTAAAAAAATCCATTAGTTATGTTGTCTCTCTTTATTATATAAATCAAAAAAAAGTTTTTAAATTATTAAAAGAAAAAAAATCCTCACATTAAAAAATATATATATGTAACAAAGAACACAAACAAACATGAAATTGCCATGAGTTTCAGCAAGAAGCAGAACAGAGAAAAAGTGGAGATAACACCTGGGAAGTAACAGGTAAGAATTTTCCTTATTTCTTATCTCAACTAGCACATAGATTTTTTTCAAATATACATTACAAAAAATTACCCAAGTAAAACAATTGATGGAAAAACTAAGCATTAAAATTCAATTAAGCATAAAAAAGATAACTTCTAATAATTATGTCATCTATATACAAATTGTCTCCCTTTAATATGTGTATGTATATATATATATACATATATATATATATATAATCAAGGGAGACAATTTGTATATAGACGACAATTATTAGAAGTTATTTTTTTATTGAAATATATGTATATATATATATATTTATATATATAATATATATATTCAAGGGAGACAATTTTTATATAGATCATAATTATTTGAAGTTATTTAATTCAAATATATATATATATATATATATATATATTTATTTCAATTTAAAAAATAACTTCTAATAACTGTCTTCTATATTCAAATTGTCTCCCTTGAATATATATATATATATATATATATATATATATATATATATATATATTCGAGGGAGACAATTTGTATAAAGATCACATAATCATTAGAACTTATTCTTTTTAATTCACATAAATATATATATATATATATATAATATATATATATATATATATATATATATATATATATATATATATATATATATATTCAAGGCAGACAATTTGTATAAAGATCAGATAATTATTAGGAGTTATGTTTTAATTGATATAAATATGCATATATATATATATATATGAAAATAATGGAAATAGAAGTTATGTTTTAATTGATATATATATGAATATATATATATATATATATATGAATATATATATATTAATATATATATATATATATATATATATATATATATATGAATATATATATATATATATGAAAATATATATATATATATATATATATATATATATATATATATATATATATATATATATATATATATTATACTAGCATGAGTTCCTGCCGTAGCCCCGGTGTTTAGCGGTGTATGCTGCCCCCCTCCCCAACCAAAAAAAAAAAGCAGAAAAACGGTTAATTTTAAAAAATTTGACCCCTATTATGAACCTTTACAATTTATTGTTTTGGGCTCCAATGGAGATATTAAGTTAGATCCATGTCCAAGGAAACTATATGTAAAATTTCAAGTGTTTAGACCCATAATTGTCGGAGGAAATTAGTAGGGTTCTCAAAGGCCAAATCATTGAACTTTGACCCCTTAATTGCAAAATTTCTGTTCAAATACAAATCACATAGATTTTCTAAAATCTCAGTACCCTTTGTATCAAAATTTGGAATATGTAGACTAAAATTGACAGAGAAATGTACACACAGACAGACATATTCAATTCTATAGATAGATAGATAGATAAATAATGAGAGACAGAAAGATAAATATATACAATGATTAATGAATTAGTAGAGATAGTTGTTAAATTTTTGGAAATATGTATGGCAATTTGATGATAAGACTTAGAGCTAACTGTTAATATTTAAAATATATACACAGAAATTCAAATGATAGGACTTATATGTAGAGTGCTCAATACATCAGTAGAGCAAGGTAATAACTTAAAAAAAATGTAAACGTCAATTTAGATAACCACAATTTTTTTGGTATTCTTGTGTGAATATGACATAATGTAATATAAATTTTAATAATTTTATTCTAACTGTTATGATTCTCAATGATAAATCTAAAATGTCAATATATATATATATAAATATTTATATATATATATTTCAATAAAAAAACACTTCTAATAATTATGTGATCTATAAAACAATTGTCTCCCTTGTACATATATATATAGATTATATATATATATAATATATATATTATATATATTTATATATATATATACATATATTTACTTAAAAAAAATAACTTCTAATAATTATGTGATCTATATATAAATTGTCTCCCTTGAATATATATATATATATATATATATATATATATATATATATTTCAATTAAAAAAATCACTTCTAACAATTATGTGATCTATATACAAATTGTCTCCCATTTTTTTAGCACTATTTAAAGTGTAATTAATAAGTAGAAATCTAAATAAAATATCTTTATTGCTCTATGTCTAATTGAGCACTCTTATATAACTCTAGTTAAATCTTAATGTTTATTTTTCCTGTAATAAAATAAACGTTTTATAATATCAGCTCTGTCTAGTTTTGAACACTATTTGAAGTGTATTAATTAAGTTCAAATCTAAATAAAATGTCTTTATTGCTCTATGTCTAATTGAGCACTCTTATATGACTAGTTGAATCTTAATGTTTATTTATCCTGTAATAAAATAACATACATATAAAAATTGAATATATATAAATATATATATATATATATATCAATTAAAAAAATAACTCCTAATAATTATGTTACATATATACAAATTGTCTCCCTTGAATATATATATATATATATATATATATATATATTATATATATATTTATTTCAATAAAAAAAACTTTTAATAATTAGGTAATCTATGTATTACTTGTCTCCCTTGAATATATATATATATTATATATATATATATATATATATATAAATATATATTTTATATATATATATATGTATTTATATATATATATATTTCAATAAAACAATAACTTCTAATAATTATGTGATCTATATAACAATTGTCTCCCTTGAACATATATATACAGATTATATATATAAAATATACATATATTATATATATATATATATATTTATATATATACATATATATATATATATATTCATTTTGAAAAAAAATAACTTCTAATAATTATGTGATCTATATATAAATTGTCTCCTTTGAATATATATATATATATATATTTATGTATTTATTTCAATAAAAAAGTAAGTTCTAATAATTATGTTATCTATATAAAAATTGGCTCCCTTGAATATACATATATATTTCAATTAAAAAAATAACTTCTAATAATTATATATAAAAATTGAATAAATATATATATATATATATATATATGTATATATATATTTCAATTAAAAAAATAACTTCTATACATTATGTGATATATATACAAATTGTCTCCCTTGAATATATATATATATATATATATATTTATTTCAATAAAAAAATAAGTTCTAATAATTATGTGATCTATATACTAATTGTCTCATTGAATATATATATATATATATATATATATATATATATATATATATATTTATATAGATTTCGATAAAAAATTACTTCTAATAATTATGTGATGTATATACAAATTGTCTCCCTTTTTTAGCACTACTTTAAGTGTAATTATAAAGTACAAATCTAAATAAAATGTCTTCATTTCTCTATGACTAATTGAGCACTCTTATATTACTCTAGTTAAATCTTAATGTTTATTTATCCTGGGATAAAATAAACGTTTTATAATATCAGCTCTGTCTAGTTTTTAGCACTATTTAAAGGGTATTTATTAAGTACAAACCTAAATAAAATGTCTTTATTGCTCTATGTCTAATTGAGCACTCTTATATAACTCTAGTTAAATCTTAATGTTTATTTATCCTGAAATAAAATAAAATACATATAAAAATTGAATGACTACATATATATATATTCCAATTAAAAAAAAAACTTCTAATAATTATGTGATATATATACAAATTGTCTCCCTTGAATATATATATATATATTATATATATATATATATATATATATATTTTTATTTCAATAAAAAAAAAATTCTAATAATTAGGTTATCTATGTATTAATTGTCTCCCTTGTATATATAAATATATATATTATATATAAATATATATTTATATATATATATATATATATATATATATATATATATATATATATATATATATACATATATATATATTTCAATAAAAAAAACTTATAATTATTTGATCTATATAACAATTGTCCCCCTTGAACATATATATATTATATATATAAAATATATATATATATGTATTTATTTAAAAAAAATAACTTCTAATAATTATGTGATCTATCTATAAGTTGTCTCCCTTTTTTAGCACTAAAGTGTAATTATTAAGTACAAATCTAAATAAAATGTCTTTATTGCTCTATGTCTAATTGAGCACTCTTATATAACTCTAGTTAAATCTTAATGTTTACTTATCCTGTAATAACATAAACGGTTTATAATATCATCTCTGTCTAGTTTTGAACACTATTTAAAGTGTATTTATTAAGTACAAATCTAAATAAAATGTCTTTATTGCTCTATGTCTCAGTGAGCACTCTTATATGACTCTATTTATATCTTAATGATTATTTATCCTGGAATGAAATATACGTTTTATAATATCAGCTCTCTCTAGTTTTTAGCACTATTTAAAGGGTATTTATTAAGTACAAACCTAAATAAAATGTCTTTATTGCTCTATGTCTCATTGAGCACACTTATGTAACTAGTTGAATCTTAATGTTTATTTATCCTGTAATAAAATAAAATACATATAAATATTGAATGAATATATATATATATTTCAATTAAAAAAATAACTTCTAATAATTATGTGATATATATACAAACGACCCCCTTGAATATATATATATTTAATTCAATAAAAACAACTTCTAATAATTAGGTGATCTATGTATTAATTGTCTCCATTGATTATATATATATTATATCTATATATACATATATATTATATATATATATTTAGTTATATATATATTTCAATAAAAAAATAACTTCTAATAATTATGTGATCTATATAACAATTGTCTCCCTTGAACATATATATATAGACTATATATATATATAAAATATATATATATAAAATATATATAGATTATATATATATATAAAATATATATATATTATATATATATATATATAAATATATTTATATATATATATTTATTAAAAAAAATTCCATCTAATAATTATGTGATCTATATATAAATTGTCTCCCTTGAATATATATATATATATATATATATATATATATATATATATACATATATATATATTTATTTCAATAAAAAAAATAAGTTATAATAATTATGTGATCTATATATCAATTGTCTCCCTTGAATATATATATACATATATGTATTTCAACAGAAAATTACATCCAATAATTATGTGATCTCTATACAAATTGTCTCCCTTTTTTAGCACTATTTAAAGTGTAATTATAAATTAGAAATCTAAATAAAGTGTCTTCATTGCTCTATGTCTAATTGAGCACTCTTATATAACTCTAGTTAAATCTTAATGTTTACTTATCCTGTAATAAAATAAACGTTTTATAATATCAGCTCTGTCTAGGTTTGATTACTATTTTAAAGTGGATTTATTAAGTACAAATCTAAATAAAATGTCTTTATTGCTCTATGTCTAATCGAGCACTCTTATATAACTCTAGTTACATCTTAATGTTTATTTTTTCTGTAATAAAATAAACATTTTATAATATCAGCTCTGTCTAGTTTTGAACACTATTTAAAGGGTATTTATTAGTACAAACCTAAATAAAATGTCTTTATTGGTCTATGTCTCATTGAGCACTCTTATATAACTAGTTTAATCTTTATGTTTATTAATCCTGTAATCAAATAAAATACATATAAAAATTGAATGAATATATATATATATATATATATATATATATATATATATATATATATATATTTCAATACAAAAAAATAACTTCTAATAATTATGTTATATATATACAAATTGTCTCCCTTGAATATATATATATATATATATATATATATATTTATATTTCAATAAAAAAAACTTCTAAGAATTAGGTGATCTATGTACTAATTATGTCCCTTGAATATATATATATTGTATATATATATATATGTATATATATATATATATATATTTTATATATATATATTTCAAGAACTAAAATAACTTCTAATAATTATGTGATCTATATATAAATTGTCTCCCTTGAATATATATATATATATATATATATTTCAATTAAAAAAATAACTTCTAATATTTATTTGATCTATATACAAATTGTCTCCTTGAATATATATATATATATATATATATATATTTCAATTAAAAAAATTACTTCTAATAATTATGTGATCTATATAAAAATTGTCTCCCTTTCTTTAGCACTATTTAAAGTGTAATTATTAAGTACAACTATAAATAAAATGTCTTTATTGCTCTATGTCAAATTGAGCACTCTTATATAACTCTAGTTAAATCTTAATGTTTACTTACCCTGTAATAACATAAACGTTTTATAATATCAGCTCTGTCTAGTTTTGCACACTATTTAAAGTGTATTTATTAAGTACAAATCTAAATAAAATGTCTTTATTGCTCTATGTCCCATTGAGCACTCTTATATAACTAGTTGATTCTTAATGTTTATTTATCCTGTAATAAAATAAAATACGTATAAAAATTGAATGACTTATATATTTCAATAAAAAAAGTCACTTCTAATAATTATGTGATATATATACAAATTGTCTCCATTAAACATATATATATATATATTATATATTATATATATATATATATTTATTTCAATAAAAAACTTCTAATAATTAGGTGATCTATATATTAATTGTCTCCCTTGAATATATAAATACATCTTTTATATATATAAATATATATTTATATATATATATATATACATATATATATATTTCAATAAAAAATAACTTATAATTATGTGATCTATATAACAATTGTCTCCCTTGAACATATAAATTAAATTTATAGATTATATATATATATTGATATATATATATATATATATATATATATGTGTGTATTTATTTAAAAAAAATAACTTCTAATAATTATGTGATCTATCTATAAATTGTCTCCCTTTTTTTACCACTAAAGTGTAATTATTAAGTACAAATCTAAATAAAATGTCTTTATTGCTCTATGTCTAATTGAGCACTCTTATATAACTCTAGTTAAATCTTAATGTTTACTTATCCTGTAATAACATAAACGGTTTATAAACTCAGCTCTGTCTAGTTTTGAACACTATTTAAAGTGTATTTATTAAGTACCAATCTAAATAAAATGTCTTTATTGCTCTATGTCTCAGTGAGCACTCTTACATGACTCTATTTAAATCTTAATGTTTATTTATCCTGGAATGAAATGAACGTTTTATAATATCAGCTCTGTCTTGTTTTTAGCACTATTTAAAGGGTATTTATTAAGTACAAACCTAAATAAAATGTCTTCATTGCTCTATGTCTCATTGAGCACACTTATATAACTAGTTGAATCTTTATGTTTATTTATCCTGTAATAAAATAAAATACATATAAAAATTTATATTTCAATTAAAAAAATAAGTTCTAATAATTATGTGATATATATACAAACGACCCCCTTGAATATATATATATATTTAATTCAATGAAAAAAACTTCTAATAATTAGGTGATCTATGTATTAATTGTCTCCTTTGATTATATATATATATTATATCTATATATATAAATATATATTTTATATATATATATTTAGTTATATATATATATATATTTCAATAAAACAATAACTTCTAATAATTATGTGATCTATATAACTATTGTCTCCCTTGAACATATATATATAGACTATATATATATATATAAAATATATATAGATTATATATATATATATAAATGTCTTCATTGCTCTATGTCTAATTGACCACTCTTATATAACTCTAGTTAAATCTTTATGTTTACTTATCCTGTCATAAAATAAACGTTTTATAATATCAGCTCTGTCTAGTTTTGAATACTATTTAAAGGGTATTTATTAAGTACAAACCTAAATAAAATGTCTTTATTGCTCTATGTCTCATTGAGCACTCTTATATAACTAGTTGAATCTTAATGTTTATTTATCCTGTAATAAAAAAAATACATATAAAAATTGAATATATATATATATATAAATATATATAAAAATATATCAATTAAAAAAATAACTTCTAATAATTATGTGATATATGTACAAATTGTCTCCCTTGAACATATATATATATATTATATATATATATTTATTTCAATAAAAAAATAACTTCTAATAATTATGTGATCTATATATAAATTGTCTCCCTTAAATATATATTTATATATATATATATACATATATATATATTTCAATAAAAAAAATATGTTCTAATAATTATGTGATCTGTATACTAATTGTCTCATTGAATATATACATATATATATATATATATTTTCAATAAAAAATTACTTCTAATAATTATGTGATGTATATACAAATTGTCTCCCTTTGTTTAGCACTATTTAAAGTGTAATTATTAAATAAAAATCTAAATAAAATGTCCTTATTGCTCTATGTCTTATTGAGCACTCTTATATAAATCTAGTTAAATCTTAATGTTTATTTATCCTGTAATAAAATAAACGTTTTATAATATCAGCTCTGTCTAGTTTTGAGCACTATTTTAAAGGGTTATTATTAAGTCAAAATGTAAATAACATGACTTTATTGCTCTATGTCTCATTGATGGAATTGAAATAAAATATATATATATATATATATATATATATATATATATATATTTACTTCAATTAAAACAGACTTCCATTAATTATGTGATCTATATATAAATTGTCTCCCTTGTATATATATATATATATATATATATATATATATATATTTCCTTAAAAAAATCACTTCTGATTATTATGTCATCTATATACAAATTGTCTCCCGTGAATATATATACAAAATAACTTCTAATCATTATGTGATGTATATATAAATTGTCTCCCTTGAATATATATAGATATAGATTAAATATATATATATATATGCATTTCAATTAAAAAAATAACTTCTAATTATGTCATCTATATACAAATTGTCTCCCTTGAATATATATATATATATATATATATATATATGTATTTCAAGTAAAAAAAATAACTTCTAATAATTATGTGATCTATATATATACCAATGATGCTTGCATGTGCTCCATAGTTTTATATAGCTGTGTAGTAAGTTTAAAAATTGCTTTGTTTAATTATACAAGACGATTTTACTTTAAGAGTGCTCAATGCATTTAAAGAGCTTTGTAGTAAGAGTTGGAAACATTTTTGCAATTATTTTAGACAAATCTACTTCCAGTTTTGTTTGTTTGTTTGTTTGTTCTGTTTTACGGCATATCAACCACTTTGGGGTCATTTAATGCCGAAAGGTTCGTTATGTTGTGTTAAATATTGGTTTGTTCTTCTTAAGGTTTTTCTTTTTTTTTGGGGGGGGGTCTTTCCTTATATTTTTGAGTATATTTTAGTTTCTTTCAGAAAATTGATAATTTTTTGGGGATCAATCTTGTTTAATATTGTTTTCAGATTTTTTTCTTGGTAATACTTTGTTCGGATTTGTTCAAGGTCAATGCAGTTTGTCAGTATATGGTGTATTGTGTAGGGTTCTTGACACGTTATACAGTTTGGTGTCTCCTCCCCTTTTAGTAGATGTGAGTGGGTGATGTGAGTGTGACCTATTCGCAGTCTGGTCATTACTACCTCTTCCTTTCTTGTTAACTTTTTGGTGTTTCTCGTTCCAATATTTGGTGTTATTTGGAATAGTTTGTTTTTGGTGCATGAGCTCCAGTTTTCTTGCCATTTTCTCTTCAAAAATGTGTTTATTTTAGTCTTTAGGTCTGTATAGGGGATTTTTCCACTTATGTGGTTTTGTTGCAGAGTTTCCTTTGCTGCCTTATCTGCTTGTTCATTCATGTATATGCCGATATGGCTTGGTATCCAGCAAAAGATAATGTTTTTTTTCATGGTTATGGCATCTATTTTGTTTAGCAATTTTGTAATAAGTGGGTTTGTCATTTTTTTTTCTTTTAGAGATATGAGTATTGAAAGTGAGTCAGTAAATATGATATATTTTTGATGGTCATCATTGGTTATTATATTCAGTGCCGAATCTATGGCTATTGCTTCTGCGCTGAAAATAGAAGATTCGTTTGGGAGCCTTTTCTTTAGTTTTATTTTTTTGTGGATGGCTGCGCATCCTACTTTATCTCCATCTTTTGATCCGTCAGTGTAAATTTGTGTATATTCTTTGTATGTATTCTGGATGATAAGTAGTTCTTCATGGAAGGTTGATGGGTGGGTTTTCGTTTTGGGATATTTATTTAATTTTAATATTATGTGTGGTTGTTTGATCATCCAGGGTGGAGTTTTTGATTTGTTATATTTATGTATTTTTGTAATGTCCATTTGGGCTTCTGTGAGAAGGTTTTTTATCCGGAGGCTGTAGGGCTTGATGATATTTTCTTTCTTGTTGAAGAGATGTGTGTATTGTGGGTGGAGGGTACATTGGTATGCAGGATTTGTTGGACACGATACCAGCTTTAGGTAATATTGTAGCGCTAACTTCTGTCGTCTTAGAATCAGTGGAGGCTCATGGGCCTCTATATAGAGGCTTTCTACTGGAGAGGTTCTAAATGCTCCCAAGGCTAATCTTAATCCTTGATGATGGATTGTATTTAGTTCTTTTATGTAGGACTTCCTTGCTGCTCCATAGATGAAGCATCCATAGT
Organism: Euprymna scolopes; assembly: GCF_053919585.1. Classification (NCBI taxonomy): domain Eukaryota; kingdom Metazoa; phylum Mollusca; class Cephalopoda; order Sepiida; family Sepiolidae; genus Euprymna; species Euprymna scolopes. Next base: position 87,544,161 of record NC_136527.1, on the reverse strand, counting down.
CCATTTTAGATCTGATTAGAGTTTGGTATAATTTCAATAATGTGACTTTGTCTGCACCCCAATCGGTGTGTGCTAGGACTTTGATCAATTGCATTGTCTTTTGGCATTTTGCTTTTAAATATTTTATATGCGGTATAAAGTTCAATTTTTTATCGAATATAATACCTAAATATTTATGTTGGTCGGTGAGTGGGATGTTCTTGTTATCCAGTTTCAGGTTGGGGTCGTGGTGGAATTTTCGTAATTTGCAAAAGTGGATGCATTTAGTTTTTTCCTCTGAGAATGTAAATCCATTTTCTATGGCCCATTTGTTTATTTTATTCAGACAGAGTTGTAGTTTGCGTTCGGCTGTTTGTATATATTTAGATTGGTAGTATATAAGTAGGTCGTCCACGTATAGGGCGTTTTCAATTCCTGGGTCTATGTTTTTTATGATATTGTTTATTTTAATGTTGAAGAGGGTGACAGACAGGATACTGCCTTGGGGGACCCCCATTTCTTGATCTTTTTGGACTGAATAAGTGTTGTCCATCCGTACTTGGAAGTTTCTATTTGTTAAGAAATTTCTGATAATTTCTGGCATTCTACCCCTAAGTCCTAGTTCATACAGGTCTTTTTGGATTCCGTATTTCCAAGCGGTGTCATACGCCTTTTGCATGTCAAAAAAAATTGCTATTAGATGTTCTTTTTTTGCAAATGCTTCTCTTATGCGTGTTTCCAGTTTTATTAAGTGATCGGTGGGGCTTCTATTTTTCCTGAAACCCGACTGGCTTTCTGTAATTAGATTTTTGCTTTCCAAGTACCAATTTAACCTTTCGTTAATCATTCTCTCAAAAGTTTTGCACAAACAACTAGTTAGTGCAATGGGTCGGTAGTTTGTTGGGTTTGTATGGTCTTTTTTTGGTTTGGGTATTGGGATTACTGTTGCCTGCTTCCAGTTTTTTGGAATGTTGTTAGTTATCCATATCTCATTGTAAATTTGTAATAAGTAGTCCAGTGATGGTTTTGGTAGTTTTTTGAGGAATTGATAATGGATCTCGTCGGGGCCGACTGCTGTATCGGGAGATTTGTTTATTGCCTCCTCTAGTTCTGCACTGTTGAATAATTGATTGTAGTTTTCTTCATTTTTTGATTTGAAGTTTATTTTTATTTTTTCTTCATTTTTCTTTATAGCTTGGAATTTTTTATTTTGGTTTTTTGATGATGAGTTCATTGAGAATTGTTCTGCTAATTTATTTGCGATATTTTGTTTGTCGGTAATCTTTGTGTTGTCGCATATAAGGTGTTTAATAGGGTTCTTTGTATTTTTTCCTGCTATTTTTCTGACCATCTCCCATACTTTTTTGGGTTTTGTGTTTTGATTAATTTTTGTTACATAGTCTTTCCACGAGTTCCGTTTTGATTCTTTGATAGTTTTCCGTGCTTTGGCTTTGCTGTTTTTATAGGTGTCCAAATTTTCTTTCGTTGGACTGTTTTTGAATTTCCTTAGGTTTGCACGTCTGGCTCTTATAGCTTCTTTGCATTCTTTATTGTACCAGGGTTTGTTATATTTTGTAGTAGTGGAACTTTTTGGTATGTTCTCCTCGGCTATTGTGAGTAGGGTGTTGCTGAAATATGTGATGTGTTCTAAGTCAGGATTCGCTTCAGGTATTAATCTGTATTGACATGTATTTTGGAAATTTTCCCAATTTGCCTTTTGTAAATTCCAGCGGGGTGTTTTGTCTTCTGGCTTGGGATTCTCGTTTTCTATTATGATTGGGAAGTGGTCACTTCCGCATGTATCCTTATGTGTTCTCCAGCTATAATCCATGTATATAGTTGGGTCACATAGTGTTATATCGATTGCTGATAGGGTTCCCGTTGGTGGGTGCATATATGTATTCTCTTTGTTGTTGAGTAGGCATAGATCATTTTGGTTAATTATTTTTTCTATGGTTTGGCCTCTTTTGTTGTTTTTTTTACTGCCCCACCATATATTGTGACTATTGAAGTCTCCCAACAGTAGAAAAGGTTTAGGTAGTTGTTTGATTATATTGTTTAATTCTGTTTCGTTTATTGTTTCATTTGGTGGTATATAGAGTGAGCATAGGGTTACTGTTTTGTGTAGTGTTGCAGTTATTGCAACAGCTTGCATATTTGTTTTTAAGTTCACTTTGCTGTGTGGAATGTTTTCGTTTATCAGTATTGATGATCCACCGGTGGCTTTGCATGATAATTTGTTTATGTGGTTGTATATTGAGTAGTGTTTTATGTTAATTTTGTCATTTTCTTTTAAGTGTGTTTCCTGTAGGCAAATTATTGCAGGACATAAGGATTTGATAAGTATTTGCATTTCTTCGATATTAATTTTTAATCCTCTTATGTTCCACTGTAGGATTTTGTTAGTCATGGTTTATATTTTCTTTTGGTTTTGGACTGTTGGTGTTTATGTCTACGTCCATAGTTTCGATGTTAGTTTGGGTGTTTCTTTTGGAAGTGGATGGTCTGTTTCTTGTTTCTGGTGAGAGGCTTTTTTTGGGTTTTGGTCTGGGACTTTTAGATTTACTTTGTCTTGACTGTCTTTTTTGGCTACCAGTTTCAACTAGTTCAAATTTATTTTCATTTTCAATTAATACTAATTCTGTTTTTTGTTTGTCATTTTGTTTTTGGGGGGTAGTTTTTTTGTTGTTCTGTTCTATTTCCATTTTTTCTGTTGTTGTGTGTTTATTTTTAACATCTGTTTTTGTCCTTGTTAGTGACTTGGATCTTTCACGTTTTGATAATTGAGGAGGTTTCATTTCTTTAGAGATTGATTCCTCAATATTGATGGAAGTTTTTCTGATTTCCTTTGTTTCGTTTTCTTTTATACTGGGTTGTTCGTTTCTGACTTTTATTTGGCTGTTAGAATTTATTTTCAGTTCTGATAAAAAAGATTTTAATTCTTCAAGTATGTTCTTTAGTTCTTTTGCTAGGTTTGCAATTTCTGGAGCAAGGTTTAGTTCATTGTAGTTGTACATTTTGTTTGCTTGTTGGGTTATTGTGGCATATGAGTTTTTGGTGCGATTTGTGACTTCTTTGCGGGCTTCTTGGAAGGTTATATTTTTTTGATATTTGATTGTTATTATTTCCTTCTCTTGCTTATATATTTTGCACTGTTTTGAGTGAGAGTGGTGCTCTTCTTGACAGTTTGTGCATTTGGTTTTATTTGGACAGTCTTCTTCATCGTGGTCTGGGTTTTTTTCACTGCAGTTTCCACATGTGAAGAATCTTAGACATTGGTCTTTATTATGTCCAAACTTTTGGCAGTTGTAGCATTGTAAAGGTTTTGGAATGTATTGTTCTATTTTCGTTCTTTCATAACCTATATTGATGGTCTCTGGTATTTGAGGATAATTGAATGTTAATATATAAGTGTTTGTATATATTACCTCTCCTTTTTTTTTAAATGTGATTCTTTTTACATCTGTGACCCCTTGGTTTTTTAGTTCTGTTTTGATTTCTTCTGTTGTGCAGACGGAGATTTCCTGGTTTTTTATGACTCCTTTGGAGTAGTTTAGTGTTTGGTGTGGATAAGCTTTGATGTTTGTTTCATGCAATTTTTGTAGTTGAAGTAGAGTTTTGGCCTGTTTTTTATTTTGTACTTCTACCAATATGGTACCATTCCTTAATTTTTTGACATTTTTAGGTGTTATTTTGCTTGATATTACCTTTTGGATAATGAAGGGTGACATTTTAGTTAACGGTATATTAGACGTTGCTTCTAGCACGATGAATCTTGAAAAGTTTGTATCTTCATTGTCGCTGTCAGAGTCTATTTCTGTGTGTGGTCTCTTGGATTTTTTGGCATTCATAATAATTTTTGAAAAATTCATCAGCCATGCTCCCCACCCTCCTCGGAGCCCCTTATGGGGAAGAACTATGAGGGGGTAAATCCCATTCGCCTCGGTTCTCCAGGGCTACATAGCTGGTATACTCAAACATGGGGAGGTTTCCAAGCATTCACAATATATGGTTATGCCCACCCAAGTATGGGATTTCCCTGTATTTTTATTATTCCTGATGGTTACCTTTTTCCCAGCTTGATTGACCCTTCAGCCATCGCTTATTAACTCAGTTTATTGTTTATGTTGAGTGTTAGTGTGTTTTTGTTTGGATTGTCTGAATTAGTGCTTGTCATGACCAACCGATTGATTGGATCGGGCCTATCCAACCTCCCGTCTAGCCTAGTAAGGGCCAAAGTGGTGTGTTGTAGTATCATGTTATTATTTCCTAGGCATGTTCCACTCAACCACCAGGATCCCGTTCTTAATGCATTACGGGTTGCCACCAACGGTCAACTGGTGGTCCCATTGAAGGATTTTTACCCTCTGCAGGGGGGCAGTTGGTATGTTCTATCGCCCTACCAACTAGGCAAAAAAAAAAAAAAAAAAAAAAAAAAAAAAGGGTGAGGAGGTGAAGGAAAAAGAAAACGAGGGAGGGGAAGGGGAGGAGAATGTTGTTTTTGTTTTTGTTTTCGCAGAACATGACTAAGTTTTGCAAAAGGGAATAAAAAAACAAAGACATCTATGTAGGTGCGTTTCATCTCAGGAAGTCAGTAGACAGCCTGATCTGGTAGCACCAGTCTACTTCCAGAGTGCTCAATATATTAGTAGAGCTAAATAAAACATTTGAGAAACAGATATGGCATTTCAACTGCATAAATTTATTTTGACAGAGTACAATACATTAGTAGAGCTAAATATACACTTTCAAAAACATGTATGGCAATTCAGCTACACAAATATACTTAAGAGTGCTCAATAGATTAGTAGACGAAAGCATAAAATTCAGAAAACATGAGGAGCTCTGCAGTATGTTTTGAAAACCTAAATGTCAATATGTAAGTATAGATATACTGTAAGTTTTTAATATATATATATATATATATATATATATATATATATATATATATATATATATATATATATATATATGACAAGTATTTGAAACAAATTTCCTATTTGAGTGCCTAATATATTTGAGAGCTCTATGGTAACTTTATAAAACATATTTCAAAATTATGTTAGATAAATTGTCTTTGAGAGTGCTCATTTAATTAAGTAGAGTTCTGCATTAGTTTTGGGGTATGGTTCTCACTTTATTAGGGCAATAACTTGGACACATTATACTATGGACAAATCCATTGAGGACAATCAAAGGTAACCTGTTTTTTTCGACTCTGCTGAATAAGACTCATCCGTCTTGGTTCACTCTTGGGACATTAAAACAAAAAAGGTGAAGAATTAAAAAAAGAATGCAAAAATGTAAATGTCTTTGCAACTCATTCATTTTCACTTTCATAAAACAAAAACATCTGTAAAAACTTGATAAAAGAATGCACAAACAATAAAATACAAATTTGCTGTCTTGGAATCTGAAATCAGTAGAAACATCCCCTACTGAAATTCCTGCACACCTCAAAAAAAAAAAAAAAAAAAGATTCCTTCCCAATGCAATACTTTTCAAGCAATTACAGTGTCAGACTTGGTACTGGAATGACTCTGTAAACTGAAAAAATATACATAATAAAAAATGTTAAGCAAAATTGATTCATGTTAACACCTCTCCCAACACCACAGATTAACTACAAAAATACTTGATAAAACAAGACACAATTACAAATGTGTATGAAAAAAATTAAAATAAAAAAAATAAATAAAATCAACCAAGCAATTGCTCATGATTTTCTGGTGTTTGATGGAATGTGAGTAGGCATACAGCCTGGATAATTTTCCAAGGTAAGTGATGATATTCATCATTATTGTCTTTTTGGATTAGTTCAGATATATCTCATAACTATAATTGTTTTATGTATATATTTATATGTCTAGATGTTATGTCTGCTATTTGCATGTTCCCTATAGAAAAAAAGCTACATAAAATCTACAAGTGTATTCTGATGTAAAATTAACTAGTAAATACAATGCTTGTGTTCCTGATATATCAACTATTTCTTATTAGCATATAAGTTGAATCATGAAATGTATCTCCCTTGCCTGTCTCTCTTTATACCTCTGTATTTATCTAGATCTGTCTATCTCTCTTTTCTTATTCTATATCCCTATTCCTCGCCTTGCTATCCACTATGTGTGAACTTATAAATTTCAACATGTCTAGATTGATAAGCTTCTCATTTACCGGTACCTAACTCCCGTTTTGAAGTTAGAAGTTTTAACTTGATTACACGTTTATATGCCAAGGCATCGATGAGGCACATCCAGACGCCAACCTACACGGTGCAGAGAAAGGACAGAAAAAAAACTAAGTCCCGATGTGCCTAGCAGATTAGAAGGCATTTTGCTACGCCTACATTCACCCAACATGGCAGTAGGCGTCGATCGGGCACTTCCAGACACTTATTTACACTGTTTTGAACTTAGAAATTTAAATTGAATACTCGTGGACATGTGTTGGTCTAGTAGCTCCTCATCTACCTATACCTACGTCCGCCCCTGTAAGGACTTAGAAATTTTCATTTGAATACACGTTGACTTGCCTTGGTCTATAAGATTTTCATCTACCTATACCTACATCCCCTCTTGTTTGGACTTAGAAATTTTCAATTGAATACACGCTGAGATGCCTTGGTCTATAAGATTGTCACCTATCTATACCTACATCCCCTTTGTTTCGACTTAGAAATTTTTCAATTGAATACACGCTGAGATGCCTTGGTCTATAAGATTGTAACCTATCAATACCTACATCCCCTCTTGTTTGGACTTAGAAATTTTCAATTGAATACACGCTGAGATGCCTTGGTCTATAAGATTGTCACCTATCTATACCTACATCCCCTTTGTTTCGACTTAGAAATTTTCAATTGAATACACGCTGAGATGCCTTGGTCTATAAGATTGTCACCTATCTATACCTACATCCCCTCTTGTTTGGACTTAGAAATTTTTCACTTGAATACACGCTGAGATGCCTTGGTCTATAAGATTGCCATCTATCAATGCCTACATCCCCTCTTGTTTGGACTTAGAAATTTTTCAATTGAATACACTCTGAGATGCTTTGGTCTATAAGATTGTCACCTATCTATACCTACATCCCCTCTTGTTTGGACTTAGAAATTTTTCAATTGATTACACGCTGAGATGCCTTGGTCTATAAGATTGTCACCTATCTATACCTACATCCCCTCTTGTTTGGACTTAGAAATTTTTCAATTGAATACACGCTGAGATGCCTTGGTCTATAAGATTGTCACCTATCTATACCTACATCCCCTCTTGTTTGGACTTTGAAATTTTTCAATTGAATACACGCTGAGATGCCTTGGTCTACAAGATTGTCACCTATCTATACCTACATCCCCTCTTGTTTGGACTTAGAAATTTTTCAATTGAATACACGCTGAGATGCCTTGGTCTATAAGATTGTCACCTATCTATACCTACATCCCCTCTTGTTTGGACTTAGAAATTTTTCAATTGAATACACTCTGAGATGCTTTGGTCTGTAAGATTGTCACCTATCTATACCTACATCCCCTCTTGTTTGGACTTAGAAATTTTTCAATTGAATACACGCTGAGATGCCTTGGTCTATAAGATTGTCACCTATCTATACCTACATCCCCTCTTGTTTGGACTTAGAAATTTTTCACTTGAATACACTCTGAGATGCCTTGGTCTATAAGATTGTCACCTATCTATACCTACATCCCCTCTTGTTTGGACTTAGAAATTTTTCAATTGAATACACGCTGAGATGCCTTGGTCTATAAGATTGTCACCTATCTATACCTACATCCCCCTCTTGTTTGGACTTAGAAATTTTTCACGTGAATACACGCTGAGATGCCTTGGTCTATAAGATTGTCACCTATCTATACCTACATCCCCTCTTGTTTGGACTTAGAAATTTTTCACTTGAATACACTCTGAGATGCCTTGGTCTATAAGATTGTCACCTATCTATACCTACATCCCCTCTTGTTTGGACTTAGAAATTTTTCAATTGAATATACGCTGAGATGCCTTGGTCTATAAGATTGTCACCTATCTATACCTACATCCCCTCTTGTTTGGACTTAGAAATTTTTCAATTGAATACACGCTGAGATGCCTTGATTGTCACCTATCTATACCTACATCCCCTCTTGTTTGGACTTAGAAATTTTTCAATTGAATATACGCTGAGATGCTTTGGTCTATAAGATTGTCACCTATCTATACCTACATCCCCTCTTGTTTGGACTTAGAAATTTTTCAATTGAATACACGCTGAGATGCCTTGGTCTATAAGATTGCCATCTATCAATGCCTACATCCCCTCTTGTTTGGACTTAGAAATTTTTCACTTGAATACACGCTGAGATGCCTTGGTCTATAAGATTGCCATCTATCAATGCCTACATCCCCTCTTGTTTGGACTTAGAAATTTTTCAATTGAATACACTCTGAGATGCCTTGGTCTATAAGATTGTCACCTATCTATACCTACATCCCCTCTTGTTTGACTTAGAAATTTTTCAATTGAATATACGCTGAGATGCTTTGGTCTATAAGATTGTCACCTATCTATACCTACATCCCCTCTTGTTTGGAGTTAGAAATTTTTCAATTGAATACACTCTCAGATGCTTTGGTCTATAAGATTGTCACCTATCTATACCTACATCCCCTCTTGTTTGGACTTAGAAATTTTTCAATTGAATACACGCTGAGATGCCTTGGTCTATAAGATTGTCACCTATCTATACCTACATCCCCCTCTTGTTTGGACTTAGAAATTTTTCACGTGAATACACGCTGAGATGCCTTGGTCTATAAGATTGTCACCTATCTATACCTACATCCCCTCTTGTTTGGACTTAGAAATTTTTCACTTGAATACACTCTGAGATGCCTTGGTCTATAAGATTGTCACCTATCTATACCTACATCCCCTCTTGTTTGGACTTAGAAATTTTTCAATTGAATATACGCTGAGATGCCTTGGTCTATAAGATTGTCACCTATCTATACCTACATCCCCTCTTGTTTGGACTTAGAAATTTTTCAATTGAATACACGCTGAGATGCCTTGGTCTATAAGATTTTCACCTATCTATACCTACATCCCCTCTTGTTTGGACTTAGAAATTTTTCAATTGAATTCACTCTGAGATGCTTTGGTCTATAAGATTGTCACCTATCTATACCTACATCCCCTCTTGTTTGGACTTAGAAATTTTTCACGTGAATACACGCTGAGATGCCTTGGTCTATAAGATTGTCACCTATCTATACCTACATCCCCTCTTGTTTGGACTTAGAAATTTTTCAATTGAATACACGCTGAGATGCCTTGGTCTATAAGATTGCCATCTATCAATGCCTACATCCCCTCTTGTTTGGACTTAGAAATTTTTCACTTGAATACACGCTGAGATGCCTTGGTCTATAAGATTGCCATCTATCAATGCCTACATCCCCTCTTGTTTGGACTTAGAAATTTTTCAATTGAATACACTCTGAGATGCTTTGGTCTATAAGATTGTCACCTATCTATACCTACATCCCCTCTTGTTTGGAGTTAGAAATTTTTCAATTGAATACACTCTGAGATGCTTTGGTCTATAAGATTGTCACCTATCTATACCTACATCCCCTCTTGTTTGGACTTAGAAATTTTTCAATTGAATACACGCTGAGATGCCTTGGTCTATAAGATTGTCACCTATCTATACCTACATCCCCTCTTGTTTGGAGTTAGAAATTTTTCAATTGAATACACTCTGAGATGCTTTGGTCTATAAGATTGTCACCTATCTATACCTACATCCCCTCTTGTTTGGACTTAGAAATTGTTCAATTGAATACACGCTGAGATGCCTTGGTCTATAAGATTGTCACCTATCTATACCTACATCCCCCTCTTGTTTGGACTTAGAAATTTTTCACGTGAATACACGCTGAGATGCCTTGGTCTATAAGATTGTCACCTATCTATACCTACATCCCCTCTTGTTTGGACTTAGAAATTTTTCACTTGAATACACTCTGAGATGCCTTGGTCTATAAGATTGTCACCTATCTATACCTACATCCCCTCTTGTTTGGACTTAGAAATTTTTCAATTGAATACACTCTGAGATGCCTTGGTCTATAAGATTGTCACCTATCTATACCTACATCCCCTCTTGTTTGGACTTAGAATTTTTTCAATTGAATACACTCTGAGATGCTTTGGTCTATAAGATTGTCACCTATCTATACCTACATCCCCTCTTGTTTGGACTTAGAATTTTTTCAATTGAATACACTCTGAGATGCTTTGGTCTATAAGATTGTCACCTATCTATACCTACATCCCCTCTTGTTTGGACTTAGAATTTTTCAATTGAATACACTCTGAGATGCTTTGGTCTATAAGATTGTCACCTATCTATACCTACATCCCCTCTTGTTTGGACTTAGAATTTTTTCAATTGAATACACTCTGAGATGCTTTGGTCTATAAGATTGTCACCTATCTATACCTACATCCCCTCTTGTTTGGACTTAGAAATTTTTCAATTGAATACACGCTGAGATGCCTTGGTCTATAAGATTGCCATCTATCAATGCCTACATCCCCTCTTGTTTGGACTTAGAAATTTTTCAATTGAATACACTCTGAGATGCTTTGGTCTATAAGATTGTCACCTATCTATACCTACATCCCCTCTTGTTTGGACTTAGAATTTTTTCAATTGAATACACTCTGAGATGCTTTGGTCTATAAGATTGTCACCTATCTATACCTACATCCCCTCTTGTTTGGACTTAGAAATTTTTCAATTGAATACACGCTGAGATGCCTTGGTCTATAAGATTGCCATCTATCAATGCCTACATCCCCTCTTGTTTGGACTTAGAAATTTTTCAATTGAATACACGCTGAGATGCCTTGGTCTATAAGATTGTCACCTATCTATACCTACATCCCCTATTGTTTGGACTTAGAATTTTTTCAATTGAATACACTCTGGGATACTTTGGTCTATAAGATTGTCACCTATCTATACCTACATCCCCTCTTGTTTGGACTTAGAATTTTTTCAATTGAATACACTCTGAGATGCTTTGGTCTATAAGATTGTCACCTATCTATACCTACATCCCCTCTTGTTTGGACTTAGAAATTGTTCAATTGAATACACTCTGAGATGCTTTGGTCTGTAAGATTGTCACCTATCTATACCTACATCCCCTCTTGTTTGGACTTAGAAATTTTTCAATTGAATACACGCTGAGATGCCTTGGTCTATAAGATTGTCACCTATCTATACCTACATCCCCTCTTGTTTGGACTTAGAAATTTTTCACTTGAATACACTCTGAGATGCCTTGGTCTATAAGATTGTCACCTATCTATACCTACATCCCCTCTTGTTTGGATTTAGAAATTTTTCAATTGAATACACGCTGAGATGCCTTGGTCTATAAGATTGTCACCTATCTATACCTACATCCCCTCTTGTTTGGACTTTGAAATTTTTCAATTGAATACACGCTGAGATGCCTTGGTCTACAAGATTGTCACCTATCTATACCTACATCCCCTCTTGTTTGGACTTAGAAATTTTTCAATTGAATACACGCTGAGATGCCTTGGTCTATAAGATTGCCATCTATCAATACCTACATCCCCTCTTGTTTGGACTTAGAAATTTTTCAATTGAATACACTCTGAGATGCCTTGGTCTATAAGATTGTCACCTATCTATACCTACATCCCCTCTTGTTTGACTTAGAAATTTTTCAATTGAATACACTCTGAGATGCTTTGGTCTATAAGATTGTCACCTATCTATACCTACATCCCCTCTTGTTTGGAGTTAGAAATTTTTCAATTGAATACACTCTGAGATGCTTTGGTCTATAAGATTGTCACCTATCTATACCTACATCCCCTCTTGTTTGGACTTAGAAATTTTTCAATTGAATACACGCTGAGATGCCTTGGTCTATAAGATTGTCACCTATCTATACCTACATCCCCTCTTGTTTGGACTTAGAAATTTTTCACTTGAATACACTCTGAGATGCCTTGGTCTATAAGATTGTCACCTATCTATACCTACACCCCCTCTTGTTTGGAGTTAGAAATTTTTCAATTGAATTCACTCTGAGATGCTTTGGTCTATAAGATTGTCACCTATCTATACCTACATCCCCTCTTGTTTGGAGTTAGAAATTTTTCAATTGAATACACTCTGAGATGCTTTGGTCTATAAGATTGTCACCTATCTATACCTACATCCCCTCTTGTTTGGACTTAGAAATTTTTCAATTGAATACACGCTGAGATGCCTTGGTCTATAAGATTGTCACCTATCTATACCTACATCCCCTCTTGTTTGGACTTAGAAATTTTTCAATTGAATACACGCTGAGATGCCTTGGTCTATAAGATTGTCACCTATCTATACCTACATCCCCCTCTTGTTTGGACTTAGAAATTTTTCACGTGAATACACGCTGAGATGCCTTGGTCTATAAGATTGTCACCTATCTATACCTACATCCCCTCTTGTTTGGACTTAGAAATTTTTCACTTGAATACACTCTGAGATGCCTTGGTCTATAAGATTGTCACCTATCTATACCTACATCCCCTCTTGTTTAGACTTAGAAATTTTTCAATTGAATACACTCTGAGATGCCTTGGTCTATAAGATTGCCATCTATCAATGCCTACATCCCCTCTTGTTTGGACTTAGAAATTTTTCAATTGAATACACTCTGAGATGCTTTGGTCTATAAGATTGTCACCTATCTATACCTACATCCCCTCTTGTTTGGACTTAGAAATTTTTCAATTGATTACACGCTGAGATGCCTTGGTCTATAAGATTGTCACCTATCTATACCTACATCCCCTCTTGTTTGGACTTAGAATTTTTTCAATTGAATACACTCTGAGATGCTTTGGTCTATAAGATTGTCACCTATCTATATCTACATCCCCTCTTGTTTGGACTTAGAAATTTTTCAATTGAATACACTCTGAGATGCTTTGGTCTATAAGATTGTCACCTATCTATACCTACATCCCCTCTTGTTTGGACTTAGAAATTTTTCAATTGAATACACGCTGAGATGCCTTGGTCTATAAGATTGTCACCTATCTATACCTACATCCCCTCTTGTTTGGACTTAGAATTTTTTCAATTGAATACACTCTGGGATACTTTGGTCTATAAGATTGTCACCTATCTATACCTACATCCCCTCTTGTTTGGACTTAGAATTTTTTCAATTGAATACACTCTGAGATGCTTTGGTCTATAAGATTGTCACCTATCTATATCTACATCCCCTCTTGTTTGGACTTAGAAATTTTTCAATTGAATACACTCTGAGATGCTTTGGTCTATAAGATTGTCACCTATCTATACCTACATCCCCTCTTGTTTGGACTTAGAATTTTTTCAATTGAATACACTCTGGGATACTTTGGTCTATAAGATTGTCACCTATCTATACCTACATCCCCTCTTGTTTGGACTTAGAATTTTTTCAATTGAATACACTCTGAGATGCTTTGGTCTATAAGATTGTCACCTATCTATACCTACATCCCCTCTTGTTTGGACTTAGAAATTTTTCACTTGAATACACTCTGAGATGCCTTGGTCTATAAGATTGTCACCTATCTATACCTACATCCCCTCTTGTTTGGACTTAGAAATTTTTCAATTGAATACACGCTGAGATGCCTTAGTCTATTAGATTGTCACCTATCTATACCTACATCCCCTCTTGTTTGGACTTAGAAATTTTTCAATTGAATACACGCTGAGATTCCTTGGTCTATAAGATTGTCACCTATCTATACCTACATCCCCTCTTGTTTGGAGTTAGAAATTTTTCAATTGAATACACTCTGAGATGCCTTGGTCTATAAGATTGTCACCTATCTATACCTACATCCCCTCTTGTTTGGACTTAGAAATTTTTCACTTGAATACACGCTGAGATGCCTTAGTCTATAAGATTGTCACCTATCTATACCTACATCCCCTCTTGTTTGGACTTAGAAATTTTTCAAATGAATACACGCTGAGATTCCTTGGTCTATAAGATTGTCACCTATCTATACCTACATCCCCTCTTGTTTGGAGTTAGAAATTTTTCAATTGAATACACTCTGAGATGCTTTGGTCTATAAGATTGTCACCTATCTATACCTACATCCCCTCTTGTTTGGAGTTAGAAATTTTTCAATTGAATACACTCTGAGATGCTTTGGTCTATAAGATTGTCACCTATCTATACCTACATCCCCTCTTGTTTGGACTTAGAAATTTTTCAATTGAATACACGCTGAGATGCCTTGGTCTATAAGATTGTCACCTATCTATACCTACATCCCCTCTTGTTTGGAGTTAGAAATTTTTCAATTGAATACACGCTGAGATGCCTTAGTCTATAAGATTGTCACCTATCTATACCTACATCCCCTCTTGTTTGGAGTTAGAAATTTTTCAATTGAATACACTCTGAGATGCCTTGGTCTATAAGATTGTCACCTATCTATACCTACATCCCCTCTTGTTTGGACTTAGAAATTTTTCACTTGAATACACGCTGAGATGCCTTAGTCTATAAGATTGTCACCTATCTATACCTACATCCCCTCTTGTTTGGAGTTAGAAATTTTTCAATTGAATACACGCTGAGATGCCTTAGTCTATAAGATTGTCACCTATCTATACCTACATCCCCTCTTGTTTGGACTTAGAATTTTTTCAATTGAATACACTCTGAGATGCTTTGGTCTATAAGATTGTCACCTATCTATACCTACATCCCCTCTTGTTTGGACTTAGAAATTTTTCAATTGAATACACGCTGAGATGCCTTGGTCTATAAGATTGCCATCTATCAATGCCTACATCCCCTCTTGTTTGGACTTAGAAATTTTTCAATTGAATACACGCTGAGATGCCTTGGTCTATAAGATTGTCACCTATCTATACCTACATCCCCTCTTGTTTGGACTTAGAAATTTTTCAATTGAATACACGCTGAGATGCCTTGGTCTATAAGATTGCCATCTATCAATGCCTACATCCCCTCTTGTTTGGACTTAGAAATTTTTCAATTGAATACACTCTGAGATGCTTTGGTCTATAAGATTGTCACCTATCTATACCTACATCCCCTCTTGTTTGGACTTAGAAATTTTTCACTTGAATACACGCTGAGATGCCTTGGTCTATAAGATTGTCACCTATCTATACCTACATCCCCTCTTGTTTGGACTTAGAAATTTTTCAATTGAATACACGCTGAGATGCTTTGGTCTATAAGATTGTCACCTATCTATACCTACATCCCCTCTTGTTTGGACTTAGAAATTTTTCAATTGAATACACGCTGAGATGCCTTGGTCTATAAGATTGCCATCTATCAATGCCTACATCCCCTCTTGTTTGGACTTAGAAATTTTTCACTTGAATACACGCTGAGATGCCTTGGTCTATAAGATTGCCATCTATCAATACCTACATCCCCTCTTGTTTGGACTTAGAAATTTTTCAATTGAATACACTCTGAGATGCCTTGGTCTATAAGATTGTCACCTATCTATACCTACATCCCCTCTTGTTTGACTTAGAAATTTTTCAATTGAATACACTCTGAGATGCTTTGGTCTATAAGATTGTCACCTATCTATACCTACATCCCCTCTTGTTTGGAGTTAGAAATTTTTCAATTGAATACACTCTGAGATGCTTTGGTCTATAAGATTGTCACCTATCTATACCTACATCCCCTCTTGTTTGGACTTAGAAATTTTTCAATTGAATACACGCTGAGATGCCTTGGTCTATAAGATTGTCACCTATCTATACCTACATCCCCTCTTGTTTGGACTTAGAAATTTTTCACTTGAATACACTCTGAGATGCCTTGGTCTATAAGATTGTCACCTATCTATACCTACACCCCCTCTTGTTTGGAGTTAGAAATTTTTCAATTGAATTCACTCTGAGATGCTTTGGTCTATAAGATTGTCACCTATCTATACCTACATCCCCTCTTGTTTGGAGTTAGAAATTTTTCAATTGAATACACTCTGAGATGCTTTGGTCTATAAGATTGTCACCTATCTATACCTGCATCCCCTCTTGTTTGGACTTAGAAATTTTTCAATTGAATACACGCTGAGATGCCTTGGTCTATAAGATTGTCACCTATCTATACCTACATCCCCTCTTGTTTGGACTTAGAAATTTTTCAATTGAATACACGCTGAGATGCCTTGGTCTATAAGATTGTCACCTATCTATACCTACATCCCCCTCTTGTTTGGACTTAGAAATTTTTCACGTGAATACACGCTGAGATGCCTTGGTCTATAAGATTGTCACCTATCTATACCTACATCCCCTCTTGTTTGGACTTAGAAATTTTTCACTTGAATACACTCTGAGATGCCTTGGTCTATAAGATTGTCACCTATCTATACCTACATCCCCTCTTGTTTAGACTTAGAAATTTTTCAATTGAATACACTCTGAGATGCCTTGGTCTATAAGATTGCCATCTATCAATGCCTACATCCCCTCTTGTTTGGACTTAGAAATTTTTCAATTGAATACACTCTGAGATGCTTTGGTCTATAAGATTGTCACCTATCTATACCTACATCCCCTCTTGTTTGGACTTAGAAATTTTTCAATTGATTACACGCTGAGATGCCTTGGTCTATAAGATTGTCACCTATCTATACCTACATCCCCTCTTGTTTGGACTTAGAATTTTTTCAATTGAATACACTCTGAGATGCTTTGGTCTATAAGATTGTCACCTATCTATATCTACATCCCCTCTTGTTTGGACTTAGAAATTTTTCAATTGAATACACTCTGAGATGCTTTGGTCTATAAGATTGTCACCTATCTATACCTACATCCCCTCTTGTTTGGACTTAGAAATTTTTCAATTGAATACACGCTGAGATGCCTTGGTCTATAAGATTGTCACCTATCTATACCTACATCCCCTCTTGTTTGGACTTAGAAATTTTTCAATTGAATACACGCTGAGATGCCTTAGTCTATAAGATTGTCACCTATCTATACCTACATCCCCTCTTGTTTGGACTTAGAAATTTTTCAATTGAATACACGCTGAGATTCCTTGGTCTATAAGATTGTCACCTATCTATACCTACATCCCCTCTTGTTTGGAGTTAGAAATTTTTCAATTGAATACACTCTGAGATGCCTTGGTCTATAAGATTGTCACCTATCTATACCTACATCCCCTCTTGTTTGGACTTAGAAATTTTTCACTTGAATACACGCTGAGATGCCTTAGTCTATAAGATTGTCACCTATCTATACCTACATCCCCTCTTGTTTGGACTTAGAAATTTTTCAAATGAATACACGCTGAGATTCCTTGGTCTATAAGATTGTCACCTATCTATACCTACATCCCCTCTTGTTTGGAGTTAGAAATTTTTCAATTGAATACACTCTGAGATGCTTTGGTCTATAAGATTGTCACCTATCTATACCTACATCCCCTCTTGTTTGGAGTTAGAAATTTTTCAATTGAATACACTCTGAGATGCTTTGGTCTATAAGATTGTCACCTATCTATACCTACATCCCCTCTTGTTTGGACTTAGAAATTTTTCAATTGAATACACGCTGAGATGCCTTGGTCTATAAGATTGTCACCTATCTATACCTACATCCCCTCTTGTTTGGACTTAGAAATTTTTCAATTGAATACACGC
Organism: Euprymna scolopes; assembly: GCF_053919585.1. Classification (NCBI taxonomy): domain Eukaryota; kingdom Metazoa; phylum Mollusca; class Cephalopoda; order Sepiida; family Sepiolidae; genus Euprymna; species Euprymna scolopes. Next base: position 87,526,404 of record NC_136527.1, on the reverse strand, counting down.
TGAGATGCCTTGGTCTATAAGATTGCCATCTATCAATGCCTACATCCCCTCTTGTTTGGACTTAGAAATTTTTCACTTGAATACACGCTGAGATGCCTTGGTCTATAAGATTGCCATCTATCAATGCCTACATCCCCTCTTGTTTGGACTTAGAAATTTTTCAATTGAATACACTCTGAGATGCTTTGGTCTATAAGATTGTCACCTATCTATACCTACATCCCCTCTTGTTTGGAGTTAGAAATTTTTCAATTGAATACACTCTGAGATGCTTTGGTCTATAAGATTGTCACCTATCTATACCTACATCCCCTCTTGTTTGGACTTAGAAATTTTTCAATTGAATACACGCTGAGATGCCTTGGTCTATAAGATTGTCACCTATCTATACCTACATCCCCTCTTGTTTGGAGTTAGAAATTTTTCAATTGAATACACTCTGAGATGCTTTGGTCTATAAGATTGTCACCTATCTATACCTACATCCCCTCTTGTTTGGACTTAGAAATTGTTCAATTGAATACACGCTGAGATGCCTTGGTCTATAAGATTGTCACCTATCTATACCTACATCCCCTCTTGTTTGGACTTAGAATTTTTTCAATTGAATACACTCTGGGATACTTTGGTCTATAAGATTGTCACCTATCTATACCTACATCCCCTCTTGTTTGGACTTAGAATTTTTTCAATTGAATACACTCTGAGATGCTTTGGTCTATAAGATTGTCACCTATCTATATCTACATCCCCTCTTGTTTGGACTTAGAAATTTTTCAATTGAATACACTCTGAGATGCTTTGGTCTATAAGATTGTCACCTATCTCTACCTACATCCCCTCTTGTTTGGACTTAGAAATTTTTCAATTGAATACACGCTGAGATGCCTTGGTCTATAAGATTGTCACCTATCTATACCTACATCCCCTCTTGTTTGGACTTAGAATTTTTTCAATTGAATACACTCTGGGATACTTTGGTCTATAAGATTGTCACCTATCTATACCTACATCCCCTCTTGTTTGGACTTAGAATTTTTTCAATTGAATACACTCTGAGATGCTTTGGTCTATAAGATTGTCACCTATCTATACCTACATCCCCTCTTGTTTGGACTTAGAAATTTTTCAATTGAATACACGCTGAGATGCCTTGGTCTATAAGATTGTCACCTATCTATACCTACATCCCCTCTTGTTTGGACTTAGAAATTTTTCAATTGAATACACGCTGAGATGCCTTGGTCTATAAGATTGTCACCTATCTATACCTACATCCCCTCTTGTTTGGACTTAGAAATTTTTCAATTGAATACACGCTGAGATGCCTTGGTCTATAAGATTGTCACCTATCTATACCTACATCCCCCTCTTGTTTGGACTTAGAAATTTTTCACGTGAATACACGCTGAGATGCCTTGGTCTATAAGATTGTCACCTATCTATACCTACATCCCCTCTTGTTTGGACTTAGAAATTTTTCAATTGAATACACTCTGGGATACTTTGGTCTATAAGATTGTCACCTATCTATACCTACATCCCCTCTTGTTTGGACTTAGAATTTTTTCAATTGAATACACTCTGAGATGCTTTGGTCTATAAGATTGTCACCTATCTATACCTACATCCCCTCTTGTTTGGACTTAGAAATTTTTCAATTGAATACACTCTGAGATGCCTTGGTCTATAAGATTGTCACCTATCTATACCTACATCCCCTCTTGTTTGGACTTAGAAATTTTTCAATTGAATACACTCTGAGATGCTTTGGTCTGTAAGATTGTCACCTATCTATACCTACATCCCCTCTTGTTTGGACTTAGAAATTTTTCAATTGAATACACGCTGAGATGCCTTGGTCTATAAGATTGTCACCTATCTATACCTACATCCCCTCTTGTTTGGACTTAGAAATTTTTCAATTGAATACACTCTGAGATGCTTTGGTCTGTAAGATTGTCACCTATCTATACCTACATCCCCTCTTGTTTGGACTTAGAAATTTTTCAATTGAATACACGCTGAGATGCCTTGGTCTATAAGATTGTCACCTATCTATACCTACATCCCCTCTTGTTTGGACTTAGAAATTTTTCACTTGAATACACTCTGAGATGCCTTGGTCTATAAGATTGTCACCTATCTATACCTACATCCCCTCTTGTTTGGACTTAGAAATTTTTCAATTGAATACACGCTGAGATGCCTTGGTCTATAAGATTGTCACCTATCTATACCTACATCCCCCTCTTGTTTGGACTTAGAAATTTTTCACGTGAATACACGCTGAGATGCCTTGGTCTATAAGATTGTCACCTATCTATACCTACATCCCCTCTTGTTTGGACTTAGAATTTTTTCAATTGAATACACTCTGGGATACTTTGGTCTATAAGATTGTCACCTATCTATACCTACATCCCCTCTTGTTTGGACTTAGAATTTTTTCAATTGAATACACTCTGAGATGCTTTGGTCTATAAGATTGTCACCTATCTATATCTACATCCCCTCTTGTTTGGACTTAGAAATTTTTCAATTGAATACACTCTGAGATGCTTTGGTCTATAAGATTGTCACCTATCTCTACCTACATCCCCTCTTGTTTGGACTTAGAAATTTTTCAATTGAATACACGCTGAGATGCCTTGGTCTATAAGATTGTCACCTATCTATACCTACATCCCCTCTTGTTTGGACTTAGAATTTTTTCAATTGAATACACTCTGGGATACTTTGGTCTATAAGATTGTCACCTATCTATACCTACATCCCCTCTTGTTTGGACTTAGAATTTTTTCAATTGAATACACTCTGAGATGCTTTGGTCTATAAGATTGTCACCTATCTATACCTACATCCCCTCTTGTTTGAACTTAGAAATTTTTCAATTGAATACACGCTGAGATGCCTTGGTCTATAAGATTGTCACCTATCTATACCTACATCCCCTCTTGTTTGGACTTAGAAATTTTTCAATTGAATACACGCTGAGATGCCTTGGTCTATAAGATTGTCACCTATCTATACCTACATCCCCTCTTGTTTGGACTTAGAAATTTTTCAATTGAATACACGCTGAGATGCCTTGGTCTATAAGATTGTCACCTATCTATACCTACATCCCCCTCTTGTTTGGACTTAGAAATTTTTCACGTGAATACACGCTGAGATGCCTTGGTCTATAAGATTGTCACCTATCTATACCTACATCCCCTCTTGTTTGGACTTAGAAATTTTTCAATTGAATACACTCTGGGATACTTTGGTCTATAAGATTGTCACCTATCTATACCTACATCCCCTCTTGTTTGGACTTAGAATTTTTTCAATTGAATACACTCTGAGATGCTTTGGTCTATAAGATTGTCACCTATCTATACCTACATCCCCTCTTGTTTGGACTTAGAAATTTTTCAATTGAATACACTCTGAGATGCCTTGGTCTATAAGATTGTCACCTATCTATACCTACATCCCCTCTTGTTTGGACTTAGAAATTTTTCAATTGAATACACTCTGAGATGCTTTGGTCTGTAAGATTGTCACCTATCTATACCTACATCCCCTCTTGTTTGGACTTAGAAATTTTTCAATTGAATACACGCTGAGATGCCTTGGTCTATAAGATTGTCACCTATCTATACCTACATCCCCTCTTGTTTGGACTTAGAAATTTTTCAATTGAATACACTCTGAGATGCTTTGGTCTGTAAGATTGTCACCTATCTATACCTACATCCCCTCTTGTTTGGACTTAGAAATTTTTCAATTGAATACACGCTGAGATGCCTTGGTCTATAAGATTGTCACCTATCTATACCTACATCCCCTCTTGTTTGGACTTAGAAATTTTTCACTTGAATACACTCTGAGATGCCTTGGTCTATAAGATTGTCACCTATCTATACCTACATCCCCTCTTGTTTGGACTTAGAAATTTTTCAATTGAATACACGCTGAGATGCCTTGGTCTATAAGATTGTCACCTATCTATACCTACATCCCCCTCTTGTTTGGACTTAGAAATTTTTCACGTGAATACACGCTGAGATGCCTTGGTCTATAAGATTGTCACCTATCTATACCTACATCCCCTCTTGTTTGGACTTAGAAATTTTTCAATTGAATATACGCTGAGATGCCTTGGTCTATAAGATTGTCACCTATCTATACCTACATCCCCTCTTGTTTGGACTTAGAAATTTTTCAATTGAATACACGCTGAGATGCCTTAATTGTCACCTATCTATACCTACATCCCCTCTTGTTTGGACTTAGAAATTTTTCAATTGAATATACGCTGAGATGCTTTGGTCTATAAGATTGTCACCTATCTATACCTACATCCCCTCTTGTTTGGACTTAGAAATTTTTCAATTGAATACACGCTGAGATGCCTTGGTCTATAAGATTGCCATCTATCAATGCCTACATCCCCTCTTGTTTGGACTTAGAAATTTTTCACTTGAATACACTCTGAGATGCCTTGGTCTATAAGATTGTCACCTATCTATACCTACATCCCCTCTTGTTTGGACTTAGAAATTTTTCAATTGAATATACGCTGAGATGCCTTGGTCTATAAGATTGTCACCTATCTATACCTACATCCCCTCTTGTTTGGACTTAGAAATTTTTCAATTGAATATACGCTGAGATGCTTTGGTCTATAAGATTGTCACCTATCTATACCTACATCCCCTCTTGTTTGGACTTAGAAATTTTTCAATTGAATACACGCTGAGATGCCTTGGTCTATAAGATTTTCACCTATCTATACCTACATCCCCTCTTGTTTGGACTTAGAAATTTTTTAATTGAATTCACTCTGAGATGCTTTGGTCTATAAGATTGTCACCTATCTATACCTACATCCCCTCTTGTTTGGACTTAGAAATTTTTCACGTGAATACACGCTGAGATGCCTTGGTCTATAAGATTGTCACCTATCTATACCTACATCCCCTCTTGTTTGGACTTAGAAATTTTTCACTTGAATACACGCTGAGATGCCTTGGTCTATAAGATTGCCATCTATCAATGCCTACATCCCCTCTTGTTTGGACTTAGAAATTTTTCAATTGAATACACTCTGAGATGCCTTGGTCTATAAGATTGTCACCTATCTATACCTACATCCCCTCTTGTTTGACTTAGAAATTTTTCAATTGAATACACTCTGAGATGCCTTGGTCTATAAGATTGTCACCTATCTATACCTACATCCCCTCTTGTTTGGACTTAGAAATTTTTCAATTGAATTCACTCTGAGATGCTTTGGTCTATAAGATTGTCACCTATCTATACCTACATCCCCTCTTGTTTGGACTTAGAAATTTTTCAATTGAATACACTCTGAGATGCCTTGGTCTATAAGATTGTCACCTATCTATACCTACATCCCCTCTTGTTTGGACTTAGAAATTTTTCAATTGAATACACGCTGAGATGCCTTGGTCTATAAGATTGTCACCTATCTATACCTACATCCCCTCTTGTTTGGACTTAGAAATTTTTCACTTGAATACACTCTGAGATGCCTTGGTCTATAAGATTGTCACCTATCTATACCTACATCCCCTCTTGTTTGGACTTAGAAATTTTTCAATTGAATACACGCTGAGATGCCTTGGTCTATAAGATTGTCACCTATCTATACCTACATCCCCCTCTTGTTTGGACTTAGAAATTTTTCACGTGAATACACGCTGAGATGCCTTGGTCTATAAGATTGTCACCTATCTATACCTACATCCCCTCTTGTTTGGACTTAGAAATTTTTCAATTGAATATACGCTGAGATGCCTTGGTCTATAAGATTGTCACCTATCTATACCTACATCCCCTCTTGTTTGGACTTAGAAATTTTTCAATTGAATACACGCTGAGATGCCTTAATTGTCACCTATCTATACCTACATCCCCTCTTGTTTGGACTTAGAAATTTTTCAATTGAATATACGCTGAGATGCTTTGGTCTATAAGATTGTCACCTATCTATACCTACATCCCCTCTTGTTTGGACTTAGAAATTTTTCAATTGAATACACGCTGAGATGCCTTGGTCTATAAGATTGCCATCTATCAATGCCTACATCCCCTCTTGTTTGGACTTAGAAATTTTTCACTTGAATACACTCTGAGATGCCTTGGTCTATAAGATTGTCACCTATCTATACCTACATCCCCTCTTGTTTGGACTTAGAAATTTTTCAATTGAATATACGCTGAGATGCCTTGGTCTATAAGATTGTCACCTATCTATACCTACATCCCCTCTTGTTTGGACTTAGAAATTTTTCAATTGAATATACGCTGAGATGCTTTGGTCTATAAGATTGTCACCTATCTATACCTACATCCCCTCTTGTTTGGACTTAGAAATTTTTCAATTGAATACACGCTGAGATGCCTTGGTCTATAAGATTTTCACCTATCTATACCTACATCCCCTCTTGTTTGGACTTAGAAATTTTTTAATTGAATTCACTCTGAGATGCTTTGGTCTATAAGATTGTCACCTATCTATACCTACATCCCCTCTTGTTTGGACTTAGAAATTTTTCACGTGAATACACGCTGAGATGCCTTGGTCTATAAGATTGTCACCTATCTATACCTACATCCCCTCTTGTTTGGACTTAGAAATTTTTCACTTGAATACACGCTGAGATGCCTTGGTCTATAAGATTGCCATCTATCAATGCCTACATCCCCTCTTGTTTGGACTTAGAAATTTTTCAATTGAATACACTCTGAGATGCCTTGGTCTATAAGATTGTCACCTATCTATACCTACATCCCCTCTTGTTTGACTTAGAAATTTTTCAATTGAATACACTCTGAGATGCCTTGGTCTATAAGATTGTCACCTATCTATACCTACATCCCCTCTTGTTTGGACTTAGAAATTTTTCAATTGAATTCACTCTGAGATGCTTTGGTCTATAAGATTGTCACCTATCTATACCTACATCCCCTCTTGTTTGGACTTAGAAATTTTTCAATTGAATACACTCTGAGATGCCTTGGTCTATAAGATTGTCACCTATCTATACCTACATCCCCTCTTGTTTGGACTTAGAAATTTTTCAATTGAATACACGCTGAGATGCCTTGGTCTATAAGATTGTCACCTATCTATACCTACATCCCCTCTTGTTTGGACTTAGAAATTTTTCAATTGAATACACTCTGAGATGCCTTGGTCTATAAGATTGTCACCTATCTATACCTACATCCCCTCTTGTTTGGACTTAGAAATTTTTCAATTGAATACACGCTGAGATGCCTTGGTCTATAAGATTGTCACCTATCTATACCTACATCCCCTCTTGTTTGGACTTAGAAATTTTACAATTGAATACACGCTGAGATGCCTTGGTCTATAAGATTGTCACCTATCTATACCTACATCCCCCTCTTGTTTGGACTTAGAAATTTTTCAATTGAATACACGCTGAGATGCCTTGGTCTATAAGATTGTCACCTATCTATACCTACATCCCCTCTTGTTTGGACTTAGAAATTTTTCAATTGAATACACGCTGAGATGCCTTGGTCTATAAGATTTTCACCTATCTATACCTACATCCCCTCTTGTTTGGACTTAGAAATTTTTCAATTGAATACACGCTGAGATGCCTTGGTCTATAAGATTGTCACCTATCTATACCTACATCCCCTCTTGTTTTGACTTAGAAATTTTTCACGTGAATACACGCTGAGATGCCTTGGTCTATAAGATTGCCATCTATCAATGCCTACATCCCCTCTTGTTTGGACTTGGAAATTTTTCACTTGAATACACTCTGAGATGCCTTGGTCTATAAGATTGTCACCTATCTATACCTACATCCCCTCTTGTTTGACTTAGAAATTTTTCAATTGAATACACTCTGAGATGCCTTGGTCTATAAGATTGTCACCTATCTATACCTACATCCCCTCTTGTTTGGACTTAGAAATTTTTCAATTGAATTCACTCTGAGATGCTTTGGTCTATAAGATTGTCACCTATCTATACCTACATCCCCTCTTGTTTGGACGTAGTAGTAGTAGTCCAGCCAGCGGACTAAGGTCGGGGGAAGAGGGCGTGGCAGTGAGAGACGGGTGCAAAGTCGTATCACTCCTTCTGAAGCCAGCCAAGCCTTTTAAATTGAAAATATTAATGTGTGTATTTTGAAATGTAAATCACTGGTGACCATGTTTGTACAGGCGGCATATGAAAGGGGCCAACCCTCAGTTTGTTCAGGTATGCTGAAAACGAATATCGCAAGGAAAATTAGCAGAGACAAATAGTTTTGGATCTAGTTTTATTAATGTGTGTATTTTGACATGTAAATCACTGGTGACCATGTTTGTACAGCCGGAATATGAAAGGGGCCAACCCTCAATTTGGTCAGGAATGCTGAAAACGAATATTCGTATATTAATTTTAGGTGAGTAAATTAAGAAGTTGTATATATATATATATATATATATGTATATATATATAACTACTTCATTTACTCACATAAAATTAATATACGAATGTATAGATTTATGCGTAAACTTTAAGTATTTACTTCAAAACTGCTCAATACGTTGGTAGAGCTCGTTAGTAATTTATGAAATATATATGGCGATTTAGCTACACTGAATATTCGGCGTTTCATCCACTATAGGATTCGTTAGCCTGACGAATCCTATAGTGGATGAAACGCCGAATATTCAGTGTAGCTTAATCGCCATATATATTTCATAAATTAATCTCTCTCTATATATATATATATTTATTTGTTAGTACATTTTCATATGGTTTTTAAAGGTAGATAACTCTTATTTTTATTATCTCCCTTGAGAAAGCACACACACACATATATATGTACACTTAATCATTTATTGAAAGCCACAGGATGCATTTTTTGACTATAAATGCATTTGTATCATTAAATGTAACATTCCCATTGGCTATCCCACAAGTAGAGGGTTTTTTAGGATATCTCAGAGTCCAAAATGGGTCAAAATTACCCCAAAATTAGCCAAAAATGGTCGGAAATCACGGATTTTCCAAAATGCACCTCCCAAGCCACACAGGGTGCAATTTTTGACCATTAATGGCTCTATATCATTAAATCTAACATTCTCACTGGCTATCCCACCTATATAGGGCTTTTCAAGGTATCTTAAGGGTCCAAAATGGGTCAAATTTACCCAAACATTAGCCAAAAATGGACAAAAATCACGGATAATCCCCAAAATGCAGGTATTATTATTAATAATTAATAAAAGCTTTTATTTTATTAAAAAATTTATAAAACAATATATTTATGAAATTATAAAAATAAGTTATTTTTTGAAATTTAAAAATTAGTTTTTTATAAATATATGTGTATGAAAGCATAAAAATAAAATTATTGATATCAAAATTACAATTTTTCAAACATCATAAAAAAAAACGTATCCAATACATAATACCCCCAAAATAGTTAAAAGAATATATATATATATATATATATATATATATATATATATATATATATATATATATATATCTATATAAATAAAATGAACTGAGCGTGCTGGACAATTCACATTATATTTTCACGTTCGTGCCGACCTACCGCTAGCATATATATATATATATATATTAAATTTTAAAAGGTGTTTTTAAAAATTCTTCAAAAAAAAACTATTTTCAATAATTGTTGGTTAAAATTACACTGAAAAACTTTTAAATGATTATTTAAAAAAAAAAAGAAACTTTAATAATTATTATCTATATATAAAGGGCAAAATGTGTGTGTATGTTTTGCAAAAACTTTCGATATACGCGATGGATCTTTACGAGATTGGTATCTAAGCTTCAGCCTCTGTCCCATCAACGAAATGTTGCATCCCTCTGCCTGTTCTACAAGTATTTTAATGGTGAATGCTCTGGCGAACTGCAGACACTTGTGCCCCCCACGACGTAGACACCCTTGACAAACCCGACAGGCAGCTAAATCCCACCTCCACACAGTAGAGATCCCTAGATGTAAAAGATCTTTCTACTCCAGTAGTTTCTTCCCCAGAACCGCTTGACTCTGGAATTCCATTCCAGGTCCCTGCTTCCCCAACTGTACTGACATGCAGAAGTTCAAGTGTAACGTGAACCGACATCTTGCTGCCCAAATCCCAACATAGTACCCCAGTAGTTGCTGCCCCTGATAGTAGCCCCCTACACCAAAGTGGCAATGTGTCTTGTTTGGGGTGAAAATGTAATAAAAAAAAATTTTTTTTTAAAAGTGTGATCCTTCGGACGACAAATATCGAAAAATTGGCCAAAACCTTAATTCCTTTACCTTAAACTGGCCACTTTTCTACAAGGAGGGGTCTTTTTTTTTTTCGCTGATATTCCGTGAATTTCAGTGGAGGCATCGGCTAAAACGTTAGTTTTTTTTTTTTCCTCCTTCGCATTACGGGTTCGAGTCTGCCTTCCTGCCAACTACCACATTTTTTTTTTAACACATTTCTCCACCCAAGCTATTGTTGTTTTGTCCCCCCCCCTACCACCAGGGTGTCCTTACTATGCCTCCACACACCCGGACAACGCCGGGTACCCCTGCTAATATATACAAAATCTAGACAAATTAAAATAGCATATTTAAGCGTATTTTATACCAGGCAAAGCCGGGCGCTAGTTACAAATATAAAAAAAAAGATTGGAAAAACCTACTAAAAAAAAGAATACATGCACAAGAGTGTAAGAGAAAAAGAATTGGAGGAAATGATTTTTCTTGTCACCTCTTCCGGTAGCAGTCACGCAGTAAGTTAGGAAGTATGTTAGCTGACTATAACCAAAATGGCAGATGAAACATTTTACCATTAAAATGTTGTTTTTTTTAATTTAAATAATACTGATTATGAAGGACTCGTTAAGGAACAGTTTTTTTTTTTATGCACCAGGAACGCTATTTTATTCTTAACAATTTTGTTATGAAATAAATGATTCGATTAACAATCAAACATTTTTAACTTTTAGTTGTGTAAAATAAATGACACTCACGTCGGATAGTGAAACGATAATTAATATTATCAAAATGATAATTAACATTAACAAAATGATAATTAACGTTATCAAAATGGTACTCCACAGTATTGAAACAATACTTAACATTATCGAAATGTTAATTAACATTATCGAAAGGCCAGCTGAACTTTTGGATGTTGTTGAAATCAATTTGAAATATGACATTTTTATGTAATGTCGTTATCTTGTTATGAATAAAAATGTTAAAATGTTATTTGATGATTGAATTTGATTTTCTTCGTTTTCTTGGAATTGTTTTACTTATTTTCTCTTTTCCTAATGATTTTTTTTATATTTTTTTATTATGTTTTTTCATGTTTTTTGTTTTTTTTTTAGTTTTTCGTGATTTTTTCCGTTATATATTTTTCATTATTTTTTAATATTATTTTTTCACAGTATACATTTTTAATTATTTTTTATATTATTATTTTACAGTATACATTTTTCTTTATTTTTTCATTGTTTTATTTATTTTTTACAGTATGTATTTTTCATTATTTTTTTATATTATTTTACAGTATACATTTTTCATTGTTTTTTTAAATTTTTTACAATATGTATTTTTCATTATTTATATTATTTTTTACAGTATGCATTTTTTATTTTTTCATTATTTTTTTATATTATTTTTTTTATTCTTTTTATATTATTTTTTAATTTTTTTATATTATTTTTTTACAGTATGTATTTTTCATTATTTTTTTATATTATTTTTTACAGTATGTAGTTTTCATTATTTTTTTATATTATTTTTTACAGTATGTAGTTTTCTATATTTTTTTTCATTATTTTTTACAGTATGTACTTTTCTATATTTTTTCATCATTTTCCATTGTTTTTCATTATTTTTCAGTATTGTTTTACATTATTTTTTATTTTTCATTATTTTTTTTTTCATTTTTAAAAAGTTTTTTCCATATTTTTTTCATTATTTTTTTTCATTATTTAAAATTTATTTATTTAATTTTTTTTTTTTCAGTATATATTTTTCAGGATTTAAAAACATTTTTTTAATTTGTTTTCATGATTTTTTTTTTTCATGTATCTGTTGATATTAAGTTTTTTTTTTCTGAGTTTTCTAAATTTCTTGTTTTGGTACGAGTGCATTTTGTGAACCGGACATATCGGAGCATTCATTCGCAATCAGAAATCAACAACGAACGTGAATGCAGTTACCCAATAACAAGCAACAAATAATATCCCTTTATGTCCGAGTAGCGATATGCCATGTTAGGGGTGAGAGTAAGTAAAAAAAAAAAAACACTAAGTATCGTCTGATTAGAAAGAAATATATCATCTTGTTATCATTTCAATTTTAATATTTTTCTTTTTAAAAAGTACAATGTCAGATTTTTATGCAAGATTAACGTATGAGGTGTACCTTCAATAAGTTTCCAGACTTTTTGTACAAAATTGTCATATGTTAAGTCTTGCGACATTATGTTGAACAAAGATGGCAGCGAAGAATCTTTAGCAATTCCTAGTAACAAAGATGGCGGTGAAGAATCAGTGCAGTTCCGATCTTGAGTGTTAAGCAATTCGCAGTAACAAAGATGGCGGCGAAGAATCAAATGCAGGTTTGTGACAGACGACAGCGAACTGATTGAATCCAAAATTCAACAATTTTTATGGTAACTTTGGAAGTTTCTGATCGGTTGGTTATTATAACTTGTGGTTATTATAACTTGTGGTTATCATAACTTGTGGTTATCATAACTTGTGGTTATCATAACTTGTGGTTATCATAACTTGTGGTTATAAAAACAATTACATCGAGAGTATCACCAGGACCGCTGCGAAGAAGGTAGGTTCTCTCTATCATGCTAGAAAGCTACTAACGCCTGAAAGTATCCTGTACCTCTATAAGGCCACCATTCGCCCATGTATGGAGTATTGTTGTCATATTTGGGCTGGTGCATCTGCTACTAGTCTCTCGCTCTCCTAGACAAGGTTCAAAAGAAAGTCGCCAACCTGATAGGTCCTGAACTATCATCTAAACTTCAGCCTCTGTCCCATCGACGAAATGTTGCATCCCTCTGCCTGTTCTACAAGTACTTTAACGGTGAATGCTCTGATGAACTGCAAGCACTTGTGCCCCCTCAACGTAAATAACCCCGACAAGCAACTAAATCCCACCCCTTCACAGTAGAGATCCCTAGATGTAAGAGGGCCTTCTACTCCAGTAGTTTCTTCCCCAGGACAGCAAGAAGAGGAAGAAATATGGGGAACAGGAAGTGACGTAGCTAGGTCGCTCTGAGTTAAAGGGCGACAATCGAGCTAGGCTGGGAGTTTTCAACTCCCACATGCTCCAGTAGTTTCTTCCCCAGAACGGCTGGACTTTGGAATTCCCTTCTGAGTTCCTGCTTTCCCAGCTGTACTGACATGCAGAAGTTCAAGTGTAACGTGAACCAACATCTTGCTGCCCAACTCCCTACATAGTACCCCTGTAGCTTATGTCCCTGATTGTAGCCCCCTACATCAAAGTGGCAGTGTGTCTTGTTTGGGGTGAAATTGTAAAAAAAATTTTTTTTTTAAATCAGTACAGTCTGGAAAACAGGTAGCAGGATTGGTTGTTGGTTGTTTTTATTTTACGGCATATCAACCCTTTTCGGGTTATTTAATGCCGAATCCAAAGATTTTGAAGAAAAAATTTTTTAATAGAATATATTTGTTGTTTTCACGTCGGTTTCTATTCAACCCATCGCAAGGAAAATTAACTGAGACAAATAGCTAGTTTTATTAATGCGTGTACTTTTGTAATGAAAATCACTGGTGACCATGTTTGTACAGGCGGCATATGAAAGGGGTCAACCCTCAATTTGGTCAGGAATGCTGAAAACGAATATTCGTATATTAATTTTAGGTGAGTAAATTAAGAAGTTGTGTATATATATATATATATATATATAACTACTTCATTTACTCACATAAAATTAATATACGAAAGTATAGATTTATGCATAAACTTTAAGTATTTACTTCAAAACTGCTCAATACGTTGGTAGAGCTCGTTAGTAATTTATGAAATATATATGGCGATTAAGCTACACTGAATATTCGGCGTTTCATCCACTATAGGATTCGTTAGCCTGACGAATCCTATAGTGGATGAAACGCCGAATATTCAGTGTAGCTTAATTGCCATATATATTTCATAAATTAACGAATCCTATAGTGGATGAAACGCCGAATATTCAGTGTAGCTTAATCGCCATATATATTTCATAAATTACTATATATATATATATATATATTTGTTAGTACATTTTCATGTTTTTTAAAGGTAGATAACTCTTATTTTTATTATCTCCCTTGAGAAAGCACACACACATATATATGTATATATATATATATACATATATTTGTGAGTATATTTTCATATGGTTTCCTAAAGGAAACTCTGACTTGATTTATCTGCCTTGATTAATATCTGAGAAGTTCTTTTTGTTTTAACTTATTTTAAAGCGTTTATTTACTTTGGAACATAACAAGTGTTCAGGCTCAAATTAGAACAAGACCGAGGTGACTGTCATGAGACCGTCGTCTCCCTGCATATTAAAACAAAGCCAACCTCCATACGTAGTTAATTGTCATGTCGAAAATAGTAATATATCCAAAAATTACGAAAACTCTACAAGTGCAGAGTTCTTTATAGTTCAAACCAATATTAAGTAATTTTTTTTTTTTTTTTTTTTTGGCATACATTATTGCTGATATTCATGCTGCTCCTCTTTGATCAAATTGTCTCTAGGATGGATTAGAGTTGGGGGTCAGGGTTAGCCTTTTTTTTTTTTATATTTGATATGTAATTCTATGTCGATTTTTTAAATCTTTTTGAATATGCTGAAAACGAATATCACAATTTAATTCGGGGCACATGATGTATAACAAATAGATAACACAGAAAATAGACTTATAGTTTTTAAAGGTTTATTAGAAGAAAAATATGTAACCCACAGTGAGGACCCTAACAGGTACTACCACTCCGGGTCAGAGTGGACCTGGGAGCAATGGTAATTAAAGGGTGGCTCCACACTCCCCAAGCCCGCTTATGGAGCTTTACCATCGGATACAGTTTAAGGTCATATCCAGGACCCTGAAGTGGCGGCGGCTATCCTGTTCTTGTAGAAATTTTGGATGGGAGTGGTCTTCTTCTGGGAGAAGTTTCGGCTGGTTGCTAAATAAAAAGAAAAAAGAGACAAGTTTTAATCCAACGGAAATGGAATCATGTCGTTACAAGTCCGAGTAATTTTGAAATGGATATATCTATAAAAGTGAAAGTGTACAACTTATAGTATAAACCACTGAAATGTTAGATATAGTTTCCTTGGCCATGGATCTAACGTAATAAATTCATATGACCCTTAATCAATAATGGTTAATGTGTCAAAGTTAAAAATAAAGGAAAACATATATATAAGTGTAATTATTACTTCACGCGACAAATAGCTAGGGGGTTGCTTTAATCCACGATGTATTTGTAAGTCATGCCGTGCTTTCTTTTCTCTAGCTTTAATTTAAACCTACGTCACTGCCAGTGGTCATACACGCAAACACGTAACGGGTTCTAGCCTTCCTCCCTGCTACCACGCGTTTTTTCGTTGTTTGGCTCAACACAAAACCCCCAAACTCCCACGGCTAAAATGCTAGTTTTGTACAAAGTACTGAGATGCCAGACAATTATGCTAGTTTAGAACTTTCAGGTCCAAGTAATCAGCCACATTTTTCAGTTTTGGGGCATAAATATTACTGCAAAGGCGTGTAAAGGGCAAACTCGAATTTGAGCGCAATCGTTATTCTAATAATTGCTCATTTTTAATATGCCATTATTATTATCATTTTCTTATATGGATCAGCAAGATATTTTTACTAGTAATAAGTTTATTTTTAGAACAGCTTATCACTTATTCTCTGGTATATTTTTGGTTTTAAAGTATTATTTTAGTATTAGTGTTTAATCTTTCAGTATTTATACAATTTAACATTTTGATATTTACATTTATGTCGAGGTTTAGTGTTTATTATTTGATCGGTTATAACTTAATTTAGCGCTAATTTATAAGTTATGTTTTAGTATCTAATCATGATTTTTTTGTTTTTAATTATTAGTTTTAGTTTTTATAGTTATTTAATATATTATAATTTATTAGAATATATTAACAGTAGTAAAATTATATTACTGATCCATAATGAAAATGATAATTATAGCTGGAACAATTACATCGAGAGCATTGCCAGGGCTGCTGCGAGGAAGGTGGGCTCTCTCTACCGTGCTAGAAAACTTCTAACACCCCAAAGTATCCTGTACCTCTCTAACAAGGCCACTATTCGCCCATGTATGGAGTATTGCTGTCATATTTGGGCTGGTGCATCGGCTACTAGTCTCTCGCTCCTTGACAGGGTTCAAAAGAGAGTCGCAAATCTGATAGGCCCTAAACTGGCATCTAAGCTTCAGCCTCTGTCCCATCGTCGAAACGTTGCATCCCTCTGCCTGTTCTACAACTATTATAATGGTGAATGCTCTGATGAACTGCAAGCATTTGTGCCCCCACAACGTAAACACCCTCGACAGACCCGACAAGCTGCAAAATCCCACCCCCCACACTGTAGAGATCCCTACATTTAAAAGATCTTTCTACTCCAGTAGTTTCTTCCCCAGAACTGCTAGAATTTGGAATTCCATTCCAGGTCACTGCTTCCCCAACTGTACTGACATGCATAAGTTCAAGTGCAACGTGAACCAACACCTCCCTGCCCAAATCCCTACATAGTACCCCAGTACCCCAGTAGATGTTTCCCCCTGATAGTGGCAAAGTGCCTTGTTTGAGGTAAAAATGTAATACAATAGTAATGTAAATATTTGTATATAATTACAAAGCATATTGTTCATGCATTTACATACTTTACTTTAGGCAAATCCACATGAACAAGGAAACCTATCTCTCTCGGCAAAAATGAGTTCAAACTGAAGAAATGTTATATATAATTGTTTTCGGCTAACTTTACCAAATCTGTGCGTATGCTAAACATAAGTAAAAAAAACAAGTAATGTTCAACGCTGCAAGAGAACTAGAAAGAGAATAAAAGTTAATAGACAGGATAAAGTCTGGAACAAAAAGAGAAAAAATTAATTAGCAAAATTTATCAGATGCGAAAAAAGTGAGTAATGTTCAACGGTACTGGAGAACAAGAACAGAAAGGGCCAATTAGAAGCTGGAATCATCAAAAGTCATTAGACAAAAAAGAAATCAAGTAAATAGGATGCCATTTATCAGGTGCTGTAAAGAAATGCTCTTTTAGAATCTTCAAGTCTCAACACTCACTAGTAAAAATAAGTCAAAAACAAGTAATGTTCAACGCTGCAAGAGAACTAGAAAGAGAATAAAAGTTAATAGACAGGATAAAGTCTGGAACAAAAAGAGAAAAAATTAATTAGCAAAATTTATCAGGTGCGAAAAAAAGCGAGTAATGTTCAACGGTACTGGAGAACAAGAAAAGAAAGGGCCAATTAGAAGCTGGAATCATCAAAAGTCATTAGACAAAAAAGAAATCAAGTAAATTAAGAAATTAACTGAAACCCATCTAAAACAAAGCAAATTCAGCAGCTGGTACAAAACAAGTGCTGAAAAGGTGGTTTAGAGTCCTGAAGTCTCAACAATCACTAGAAAATTAGAAATAAATCAAGGTAGTTGTTGCAGCACCACCAAGACACATTGATACAATAAATGAAACCTTTATGAATTCGATGGGAAGTTGGAGTTGCTTATAAAAAAAAAAATATATTATTACTTACTTTAGGAATTTCTGGAACTGCTTCCAAGATGGGGATGAGAGGGGTCATGGGTGTTGCTGCTGCTGGTGCTGAAAACTTGAATAACTTTTTCTTTTTTTTTTAATTGTTTTTTTCTTTTTTTGGTTTGTTTGTTTTATTTATTTTCCTTTATTTCATAGCATTTTATTTTTATGAAATTATTTTTTTGGAAATTATAATTAGGAAATAACAATACTTACTTTATGACTTTCTGGAACTGCATCCAAGATCGGGATGAGAGCGTAACGGCTACTGCTGAAACCTGTAATAACTAGTTGTATTTCACATTATTAGTTTTACATTTTTTTTTTTTTCAGTATATTTTCCTTTAGATCACAGTATTTTAATTTTTGTGAAATTTTCTTTTTTTAAAAAAATATAATTAGAAGAAGATATCAATACTTACTTTATGACTTTCTGGAACTGCATCCAATATTGGGATGACAGGGTCATGGCTGTTGCTGTTGAAACCTGTAATAACTAGTTGTATTTTGCATTATTATTTTTACATTTTTTTTTTTTCGGTTTATTTTCCTTTAGATCACAGTATTTTATTTTTTGTGAAATTTTCTTTTTTTAAAAAATTATAATTAGAAGAAGATATCAATACTTACTTTATGAGTTTCTGGAACTGCATCCAATATTGGGATGACAGGGTCATGGCTGTTGCTGTTGAAACCTGTAATAACTACTTGTATTTTGCATTATTATTTTTACATTTTGTTTTTGTTTTATTTATGTTACTTTAGTACATTGCATTTTACTGAGTGTATGTTAATTATTTTGTTAATTTTTATTAAAATAAAATACCTGTAACAGAAAAATAATTTTGGTTATGATCATGCATGGGTGAATATTTTCGGTTAGACTTGCTAAAGTTGGTTAAAGGAAATATAAGCAGAAAGGAATTCGTTTTAATCACTAGCAACACAACGAAAGAAATACTTACCTGAGGATTGTGCTGATTCTAACTAGAAGCTGCAGTAATGGAAAAGAGGAAAATTAAACTTGTCAATTACAAAAACTGAAATCGAAAAGAAGAAACGCTTGATGCTTTACTCACCTCTGGCTAGTCGTGGTCGCCATCAAACTGAAAAAGGAGGGAAAGGGTGGAATCCACTCGTTACCAGGTACCGTACAGGAAAGGACAGTCTGGGCAGGTAGGTGATGATCTCCCCAAAGTGGAGCGCTACATAAAACATGCATTGCTACGAACATCCTCCGAAAAAGGCGGTTTCTACTCGGAATAAAAGGCGGAGCAGAAAACGGAAGTGTTCTCTCTACTCAACACGATTCCTAGAGAGATACCACAAGATTGTGCGTGAATGTGGAAGAGCCTATGAAAACTCACAAAACTGCCATTCCTACTATCGTATCGGATATTATTAATCGGAGGTCCATCATTGCATTACCGCCCCAGCTCGTAGTTGATAGATAGTAGGAATAATATTACCAGCGCCCTTCAGGCAGCTTGTGAGAACACACAAACTAATGGTAGTATTACTCTAGTCGTTCCTGGTCGAATGGAGCCATGCATGCATTATGTAGTAACACGAGCACGTGTCGCCTGATAAGAAAGAGCGTAGGCTCACCCACTTGGGGAGATTTCCTATCCAGACTTGCACCTATTTGTACACCTGGAACTGGACTCAGAACCTCGACAATGAGAAGAGTCAAGGAGAGCAAGGTGTTGAACTACCTAAAGAGGTCACCATATAAAACAAGCGTTGCTGTGAACAACCTTCCAAAACGAGGGAAGGGACTTTTTGTTCTCTCTACCCAACAGGATTCCTAGAGAGATACCACTAGATTGTGCGTGAATGTGGAAGAGCCTATGAAAGCTCACAAAACTGCCATTCCTACTATCGTATCGGATATTATTAATCGGAGGTCCATCATTGCATTACCGCCCCAGCTCGTAGTTGATAGATAGTAGGAATAATATTACCAGCGCCCTTCAAGCAGCTTGTGAGCACACGCAAACTAATAGCAGTATTACTCTAGTCGTCCGTAGTCGAGTGGAGGCACGCGTGAATTACATAGTAGAAACACGAGCACGTGTCGCTCCCTCTTCGGGGGAATTCGGAAAAGCGCACCTTGCGCTGCAGGTATTTGTTGAGCTGGGAGTTGACTCAACACCTCGACACTGAGAAAAGAGCTTTAGAAAAGCTCCAGATTAGTTACCTGCAAAGTCGAGGAAAGTTGGAGGACCAGGCCTGCGAAGGAGAACACACACAATTTGGGCCTTGATGGAAGCACACGGGAGAGAGGGAGGCCCATTTTTCTCTTTCGGGGGAGTGTTCTCCTTCCAGCCTGCTCGAGCACGTCTTTTCTGCTCGCCACATGCAAGCGTATAAAAAGACGACCAGATGACGGACGCAACAAACTCATGCCATCATTAACTGGATTTTGATCGGGTTCCGTACAACAAGGTGTTGAACTCCCTAAAGAGGGCACCATATAAAACAAGCGTTGCTGCGAACAACCTTCCAAAACAAGGGAAGGGACTTCTTGTTCTCTCTACCCAACAGGATTCCTAGAGAGATACCACAAGATTGTGCGTGAATGTGGAAGAGCCTATGAAAGCTCACAAAACTGCCATTCCTACTATCGTATCGGATATTATTAATCGGAGGTCCATCATTGCATTACCGCCCCAGCTCGTAGTTGATAGATAGTAGGAATAATATTACCAGCGCCCTTCAAGCAGCTTGTGAGCACACACAAACTATTTTAGTATTACTCTAGTCATCCGTAGTCAAGTGGAGGCACGCATGCATTACACAGTAGAAACACGAGCACGTGTCGCTCCCTCTTCGGGGAAATTCGGAGAAGCGCACCTTGCACTGCAGGTATTTGTTGAGCTGGAAGTGTGGACTCAACACCCCGACACTGATAAAAGAGCTTTAGAAAGCCTCCAAACCAGTTACCTGCAAAGTCGGGGAAACTTGGAGAAGCAGGCCTGCGGAGGAGAACACGCTCAAATGGGGCCTTGGAAGCAAACGGGAGGGGTTAGGGTTAGGATAAGGGAAAGGGATAGGGTAAGGCCCATTTTTCTTTTTTTGTTCGGGGAATGTTCTCCTTTCAGCCTGCTCCTTCCTTAACACGTCTTCTTTGCTCGCCACATGCAAGCGTATAAAAAGACGACCAGATGACGGACGTCATTTCCTGGATTTTGTTTTGCCAGAGCCCATTTAGCCGTGTAGTTGTTGTTCAACTACAACGTTACACCCCCCTACCACGGTGAGGATAGGGTTGGACTTTAGGGGGGAAAATACACATCCACATTTACTAATCTTACTCTTGCAATGTTGTTGTAATAAACAAAAAATTAGGAAATTCTTTAATGATTGCATTTTCGTAATTTTGGGATATGTTACGATTGTCGACTACAACTCAGTAGCTAGGATTCTTTTTTTTTTTTTTTTTTTAAATATCAATTCGAAATGGCGACCGATTCTCTCTTTAACACGGTAAGTTCGGGAAAAGGTGTTATAAATAATAAACTAGACAAAATACTATTAAAAAACCACCCAATATATGTCAAGTTATGTCACGTTAACATATATTGAGCGAATTTCTAACAGTATTTTGTCTGGTTTATTATTTATTACATCTTTTTCCGAACTTACCGTGTTAAAGATAGAGTCGGTCGCCATTTTGAATTTTCCAATATATCGGTAAACACTGTTTTTTCGAGCTGAATAAACATGTTTAATTTAATAAAAACACGAAAATTATATACAGTTTGGTAAAAAAGTAATTTATCTTGCCTTTGATAACATTTATTTGTTATATATTTGTTTTTTGACAACTGTTTCGAATCTATGTGTCCAGTACTAATACACACCCGGTTATTCTATATTAAATAAATACTGAAATCAAATTATGAATAAAAAAAAATATAAAAAAACTGAACTAATTTGGTGGGCTGAAATAAGGAACCAAGCAGAGAGCCGATGCGAGGTTAAAGAGACAGACAGACAGAGGATGTAGTTGGAGAGATACAGTACAGCTAGATAGATAGATAGACAGACAGACAGAGAAATATTTTTAATTTAAATCTAAATTAACGTCTTCTTATTTAATTTGTTAGGTGAAAGTCTACATATAATATTATTTAAACAAATAAAATGAGTAAACGGTCGGTAATTTCCGTAACGCCGACCACAACACTCGTGAAATTCCGTGGAGACAAGTTCGTCAAGGGAGACAATCAAGATTTCCGATTATCTGCCCTTGATTTCTTAGTCTGGCTTTTGCTTATACGCCATATCAACCCTTTTCCAGGTTATTTAATGGCGATTTCAGTATTTTGGAATGAAAATGCTTTTTATAGAATAATTTTTTTTTTTTTTTTTTATTTATGATTAAATAAGCGACGTGGTTATTCTATATTAAATAAATGCTGAAATAAAATTATAAATAAATAAAAAAATACAATATAAAACCATCGATAATTTAACACATTCTCAAACAGAAGATTAATACTCGATTTAAAGTTTGCAGCAAACTATTAAAAATACAACAAATTATAAATAAATATACATTTTATTTGACAATGATATCTGTAAAAAAAGGAAACGTGTAGTATCTGTTCTTTTTTTTTTTTCGTTTAATGACATGAAATAATTATAGGGTTTGTATTACTGTACACATAGATTCGAAAAAGTTGTCAATAAACAAATATATAACAAATAAATGTTATCAAAGGCAAGATAAATTACTTTTCTACCAAACTGGATATAATTTTCGTGTTTTTATTCAGTTTAACATGTTTATTCAGCTCGAAAAGAATACAGTGTTTACCGATGTATTGGAAAATTCTAAATGGCGACCGACTGTCTCTTTAACACGGTAAGTTCGGGAAAAGGTGTTATAAATAATAAACTAGACAAAATACTATTAAAAAACCACCGAATATATGTCAAGTTATGTCACGTTAACATATATTGAGCGAATTTCTCAAAGTATTTTGTCTAGTTTATTATTTATTAATAAATCTTGCGCATTTGGGGTAACGTACCCCTCCTGCCTGGCATCGTGGCGGTTGCACTGGCCGCTGACGCAGACCAAAGTGTAGTGGGGGAAAAGAAAACCCAGGGGAATGGAGGGGGAGGAGCGGACTTTGAAGAAATTAGAGTTTTTGACTTCCCCTCACGGGGATGTCGGGTTAGCAGCTCAGATCCCCCCGCGAGGGGGGGGGGGAGAGCAGAGAAGAAAGACGCAGTGGGTGCTAGCGGGCCAGAGTGCCGCGTCGCAATTAAGAGAGAGAGGGGATAGGAATCCCTGCCCACAGAGGGGAGCAGAAACGAAGCACCCGCCCTACCCCACGTCACCCTACCCACTAACTTACCCCAACGGAAGCGAGAAAGAGAGCCCTGTCTGCTCGATCCACTGGGAGAGCAGCGAAGATAGATAAAGTTTGGGCCTGGCAGGTCAGTGCTGCTCAGGCAATTAAGTGTGGAGAAATTAGACCATCCCCTGTCTCTAGAGGGAAGAGACCGGAACGAAGAAAAAACGCATGCAAAAAACCAGCAAAAGCAGGTCTCAATTACCAGCTAGTGGTGTTGGTCCCGAGATTCCAGTCTCCCAAAAAAGGGGATCGGTTTCGGGTCCAAGCTCCCAACTACCCACTAACTTACCCCAACGGAAGCGAGAAAGAGAGCCCTGTCTGCTCGATCCACTGGGAGAGCAGCGAAGATAGACAAAGTTTGGGCCTGGCAGGTCAGTGCTGCTCAGGCAATTAAGTGTGGAGAAATTAGACCATCCCCTGTCTCTAGAGGGAAGAGACCGGAACGAAGAAAAAACGCATGCAAAAAAACAACAAAAGCAGGTCTCAATTACCAGCTAGTGGTGTTGGTCCCGAGATTCCAGTCTCCCAAAAAAGGGGATCGGTTTCGGGTCCAAGCTCCCAACTACCCACTAACTTACCCCAACGGAAGCGAGAAAGAGAGCCCTGTCTGCTCGATCCACTGGGAGAGCAGCGAAGATAGACAAAGTTTGGGCCTGGCAGGTCAGTGCTGCTCAGGCAATTAAGTGTGGAGAAATTAGACCATCCCCTGTCTCTAGAGGGAAGAGACCGGAACGAAGAAAAAACGCATGCAAAAAAACAACAAAAGCAGGTCTCAACTACCAGCTAGTGGTGTTGGTCCCGAGATTCCAGTCTCCCAAAAAAGGGGATCGGTTTCGGGTCCAAGCTCCCAACTACCCACTAACTTACCCCAACGGAAGCGAGAAAGAGAGCCCTGTCTGCTCGATCCACTGGGAGAGCAGCGAAGATAGACAAAGTTTGGGCCTGGCAGGTCAGTGCTGCTCAGGCAATTAAGTGTGGAGAAATTAGACCATCCCCTGTCTCTAGAGGGAAGAGACCGGAACGAAGAAAAAACGCATGCAAAAAAACAACAAAAGCAGGTCTCAACTACCAGCTAGTGGTGTTGGTCCCGAGATTCCAGTCTCCCAAAAAAGGGGATCGGTTTCCGGGTCCAAGCTCCCACAAATGTGGAGTCGGTCCTTGCTAACGAAGATTAGTATGAAAACACCTTAACCTATCCAGAAAGCCCGGTGGCGGACAGTTTCGTAACTGAGAGAACAGATACTACACTTTGATCTTGTCACGAGGGCCGAGAAAGTCGTGTAAAATTCAATACATAAAATCAACAGCTTTAATTTCTATGAATCGTCATTCGCGTATCGGTGCGAAGTCAAGTGTCGGCGTTAGAAAGCCGTTCTTAACATGGAGAGATTGGGATACGGCCATTCCGAAAGTCGTTCTTAAAATGGAGAGAGGAGGAGGGCGTTTTGTAACCATTCCGTACAAGCATCTAACAATTTAATAACAACCATCAAATGTTAAATAAAAATAAGATCAATAAAAAAATAAATAAAAATAAAAAAACATCAAATCAAATAAAAACAACGATCAATGTGTCATATCTGTTAACGAAAATATTTTTTTTAATTATTAGCAAATAATTCAAAGTGTAGTATCTGTTTTATTATTATTAATGACAGTTTAAAGGCTCCAAAATCACTTTCGAATTCAACATCAACTGTCGCATTAACTCGCATTCCTACAATTCTGAAATCTCGTCCCAATAGTGTAGAAGCGCCCATTTCAACCTAATAACATGGATTTCAATATCTAATAAAAAACATGTACTAATTTTTATACAAATACAGAAAAAAGAAACGGTTACTACGTTTAGCCAGAAAGACATAATTAGTAATTATGCATTTATGTTACCGTGTTTTTGTATTTCCTTTTTTGTTTTGTTTTTTTCGTTTTTTCATTTGAAATTCAAGTTTCACGACAACTTGATTACAATGTTAGAATACAAAGAATAGATTTCTAAATAATACCGTTTTTATTTCGGCACGGTAGCATAACTGCATATACTTTTGCAGGTTTTTGTTTTTTTCCTATTATAATCATACGTATATTTTGTGTCTATGACGTAACTGTTCCTTAGTTCGTCTTTATCAATGTTACAGCATATTCCAAATATCACATCCATCTGTAGAGTGGTTTATTTAAGTGATATTCATTAACAAATATAGGGTTTGTATTACTGTACACATAGATATAAATTATACTGAAAATTATATATAAAGAACGAAATGTGTAGTGTCTGTTCATTTTTTTTTTTCGTTTAATAACACGAGGTAATTATAATAACTTAAATAAAATATCATTTTTTTTTTATTATTCACTTTAAACATTAAAAAAAAAACAAGATTATTATTTTACATAAAAGAAATGCTGTAATAAAATCACAAATTATACCAAAAATTACTTACTTTTCTTCTAGTGAAAACTCCCAGTAAAAATACATGTGTCTCTAACCACGACGTTTCGTGAAATGGCAAATTCCACCCAAACATATTTCTTCCCGCGTTTATTTCATGTGAGCACGAGAGAGAGAGAGAGAGAGAGAGAGAGAGAGAGAGAGAGGGGGAGAGAGAGAGAGACAGAAAGAGAGAGAGGGGGGGGAGAGAAAGACGGAAAATAATGAAATTATGAAAGTAATAAAACAATAAAACTTCCATCCACACACCCACACACTCCGCACGTGTCTGCACTCTTGCCCGGGGTCAAACGGAAGTTAAATGAAATAGATTACATCTCGTCAAAGTTTTGTTTCTGTCATGACGTGGCGAAGGGTGGGGGTATCAAGCGAATTTGAAATTCAACGAATTTTATTTCAACGCGCCAATTCCTCCCCCTCCCACCGCCTCCCTCTTTCGAATCGTAAAAATAACTGTTTTTTTTTTGTTATTAAATTGTATTTTTTTAAGAAATCGTTACCTTAAAAGTTCAGAAAGCCATTCTTAATGTAGAGAGGATCATGTTAACTATTCTGTCCAATAATTTAATAAGCAGAAGATCTGATAAAAATTCAATTTAACTTGTATTAACACTTTCAATCTCTCCATGATAAGAACGGCTTTCTGAAAAAAAACACCTCACAATCTGGAAAGCCGTTCTTACCATGGAGAGATTGGGCTCCCCCCAATTCCGAAAGTCGTTCTTAAAATGGGGAGAGGAAGGCGTTTTGTAACTATTCCGTACAGTCACCTAACTATTTAATAAAAAAAAACATCGGGTTTGTATTACTGTACACATAGATTCGAAAAAGTTGTCAAAAAACAAATATATAACAAATAAATGTTATCAAAAGGCAAGATAAGTTACTTTTCTACCAAACTGGATATAATTTTTGTGTTTTTATTCAAGGTAACATGTTTATTCAGCTCGAAAAACATAGTGTTTACCGATGTATTGGAACATTCAAAATGGCGTCTGATTCTCTCTTTAACACGGTAAGTTTGGGAAAAGGTGTTATAAATAAAAAACTATACACAATACTACTAAAAACCCGCCGAATATATGTCCACCTATGTCACGGTAACATATATTGATCGAGTTTGTACAGTATTTTATCTGGGTTTTTATTTATAACACCTTTTCCCAAACTTACGGCTGAATAAACATGTTATATTGAATAAAAACACGAAAAATATATCCAGTTGGGTAGAAAAGTAACTTATCTTGCCTTTGATAACATTTATTTGTTATATATTTGTTTTTATTACAACTTTTTCGAATCTATGTGTACAGTAATACAACACCAAAACATTAAATGTTAAATGAAAATAAGATCAATAAAAAATAAATAAATATAAAATACATCAAATCAAATAAAATAAACGATCAATGTGTAGTATCTGTTAACGAAAATATTTTTTTATATACACGTTGACTTGCCTTGGTCTATAGAATCTAACTCTCATTCAGGTATGCTGAAAACGAATATCGCAAGGAAAAGTAGCTAAGACAAATAGTTTTAGAGCAAGTTTTATTAATGCGTGTATTGTGAAATGTAAATCACTGGCGACCATGTTTGAACAGTTTGAACAGGCGGCGTATGAAAGGGGCCAACTCTCAGTTTGTTCAGGTATGCTGAAAACGAATATCGCAGCAGAACTTAAAACACTTGTTCAAGTACGTAGAAGAGTAACTTATCTTGCCTTTGGTAACATTTATATATTATATATTTGTTTTGTATATCAACTTTTACGCTTGGTTGTCTTAACTCCGAAGGATTAACCTTAGAATTTCCACAGGTCTCATTAGTTAAAACGAATTATTTCGCGGTCCAAATTGGCGTGAAATAAACAAATCTGACTGACACAGGGTTTGCCATTTCCGGTTGTCGCCGCCGACAACGCTCTTATATTTACAATCGAAAGCGTCGCCAAGTCCGTTCGTCGCTGTGTCTGTGTGTGTACCTATTTACTATGCCTCCCCACGGGACAGAGTTAGACACCAGGGTCGTTTTTTTAACGTGGAGAAAAGGTACAAAAATAAAAACTGTCTCAGTCGTGAAGGATTTCTCCTCCACCGAAAGAGAACAAGAAATAGAAGTGCAGCATCTGAAGAACAGATGGTATTTATTTGCTCCCCCACCACCGAGCAAATTAGGCACAAGGCCGATTTTTAATGTGAGGACTGAGGGGGAAATGGGGAACAACTCCCCGGGGAGTAGGGGAGCGGGATGGTGACAATTGGTATGAAGGGTTACCCCTACATTGACCAAGGTCTTATATGTGGGGTCAGCCCCATATACGGTCTTTGCTGGCAGTATCTGCCGGAACAGATGGTATTTATTTGCTCCCCCACCAAGCAAATTAGGCACAAGGCCGATTTTTAATGTGAGGAGTGAAGGGAGGGGGAAGGGAAAAAGGGGACCAGCTCCCGAGAGGTGGGAAATGGGAGCTGGTTAATGGTCAGGCATGTGGGGTTGCCCCCACATCTGGTCTTTGCTAGTCATAGCTAGTCATAGCCTGCAGTATCTGCCGGAACATCTTGTCACGAGGGCCGGCAAAGTCGTAAAATTCAATACATAAAATCAACAGCTTTCATTTCTATGTATCGTCATTCGCGTATCGGTGCGAAGTCGAGTGTCGGCGTTCTTGTCTCATTGAAGGGGAAGTAAGTTTTTTAACACAGTTGCGTTGGAAATGCATTTCTGCACGTGCATGGCTGGACGATAAGAATAACATTACAAATAAAAACAATAATTATTATCTTCAAGTCTCTTCTTAAAGGGGCTTTTCGGCTGGCTACGAAGTTACAACTAGCTAATCGACACTCGACACTGTCAATGAGTTATGCGAAACAGACGGACTGTTCCGCTGTATCACAGTTATTAAGTGTGGTTAGACTGAAACTCATTAAAGCCAGTAATCTAAGTTTCAACTAGCTAATAGACATTCGGCACTTTCAATGAGTTATGCGATCACCGCCACTTGTCCAAAAACGGACTGTTCCGCTGTATCACAGTTATTAAGGGTGGTTAGAGTGTAACTCATCAGAGCCAGTAACCTAACTTACAACTAGCTAGTTGACATTCGACACTGTCATTGAGTTATGCGATACACTGCTAATTGTCCAGAGACGGACTGTTCTACTGTATCACAGTTGTAAAGGGTGGTTAGACTAAAACTCATAAGAGCCAGTAATCTAATTTACAACTAGCTTATCGACAGTAGAGATTTTCACTGAGTTTACGTGTGTGTGTGTGTGTGTGTGTGTGTGTGTGTGTGTGCTTCGTTAACATTCGGACTGTCATTTTAAAATCGTTCGGGTATGCTGAAAACGAATATCGCAAGGAAAATTAGCACAGACACGTAGTTTTCGATTTATTAATGCGTGTATTTTGAAATGTAAATCACTGGCGACCATGTTTGAACAGGCGGCATATGAAAGGGGCCAACCGTCAGTTTGTTCAGGTATGCTGAAAACGAATATCGCAAGGAAAATTAGCAGAGACAAATAGTTTTGGAGCTAGTTTTATTAATGCGTGTATTTTGAAATGTAAATCACGGCGACCATGTTTGAACAGGCAGCATATGAAAGGGGCCAACCCTCAGTTTGTTCAGGTATGCTGAAAACGAATATCGCAAGGAAAATTAGCACAGACAGACGAATAGTTTTCGAGATAGTAATGCGTGTATTTTGAAATGTAAATCACTGGCGACCATGTTTGAACAGGCGGCATATGAAAGCGGCCAACCATCAAGTTGTTCAGGTATGCTGAAAACGAATATCGCAAGGAAAATTAGCAGAGAATGACCGACTACTAGTTTTGGAGCTTGTTTTATTAATGCGTGTATTTTGAAATGTAAATCGCTGGCGACCATGTGTGAACAGTTTTAACAGGCGGCATATGAAAGGGGCCAACCCTCAGTTTGTTCAGGTATGCTGAAAACGAATATCGCAAGGAAAACCAGCACAGACTGACTATAGACTCACCATCAAAGTATTGAAATATTTTTTATTTTATAAAGGAATCATTACTTATCAAGCCCCAGAGGCCACTCGAGGATAAGGGTTAAAGTGTGTACATACAGTAGTCAATGGACAATATCATAGTAATCGTTAGAAGTGTAAATTTGGTAAATTGGATTATTTAAGAGGAACGGCTCATCAAGAACTTGTTTACATTGGACTTGAAGACGACGAAATAAAAATATAAAGTTGAAAGAACTAGCAAAAAATATCATTTTAACGATGCATTTCAAATCGTAAACTGCCTGTTTACATTCTTTTTTACATTTTTCGAAGATAATAAAAAGTGTAAAAAAAAGCAAACCTTTAGAATCCTAAAAAGATCTCCCGGGAGCATTTTTGCAAGATGAAAAATATACAAACCAAAATAAAGAGAGGAGGCAACCCTGCTCAAAAATATGGCTTATTACATCGCCTAAAAAAAGAAGAAGAATCGGTGGCTCCGTGGGGAAGTAAATTGTATTCTTTTTTCTAACTTGGTTTACCAAAAGTTTTTATTGCTAACATTTATTTTCATGAACTCTATCTAACCACACCTCACAACCCTAATCTGGCCGGTCGGGGAAAAACGTTTTTATTTTTTTAAATTTTCGTGAATACGACAACACACATACGCACGCATGTACACACATACACACACACACACGCACGCACACATAAGCATATCGCTTGTCACCAAGCTAAAGAAGAGAGAGAGAGAGTGGGGGAAGGAGAGAAAGGGTCGTACGTGCCGGGGTCAAACAGAAGTTAAATGAAATCGATTATAAATCGCTCGACAAAGTTGTGTCAGAACTTTTTATTCTATGAAACTTTGAACAAATAAATATATAAGAAAATGAATGTTACCAAAGGCAAGGTAAGTTACTCTTCTACCTAGATCACATTTTTGTTGTTTTAACTTATTTTAAAACGTTTATTTAACACAAACAAAAGTAGCGCACGGTTTTAAGTTAGAACAATAAAGAAGTGTCTGACATTTTACAGACATCTTGTGAGACTCGATAATCGCTCCAAACTCGAAAATTAAGCAAAATACTGGTAGGAACACATCCAATAAATGTCAGCAAACGTTCGAACATGTTTTCTTTTTCACATTAGCGAAACACTTATCAGAGAAAAAGCGAAAATGAGAAGCAAACACAAATGAAGAAGTCGGTTTTTATCGTTGAGCACAAAAACAACAAAAAAAAGAGTATCTAATCTAATAGGCCCCGTGCGTGCTATAGGTCAATCTCCAACGTCTGTCCCATCGCCTCCTCGGTGTTGCATCCCTGTTTACAAGTACTTTAATGGGATGTGCTCTGATGAACCCATAGCACTTATACCAGTGCCCGGAAAACTTGTCCAGAGAAAACTCGTCTCCGGAAAAACCGTACCCGGAAAACTCGAACCGTCAGTTTTTTCAGGTATGCTGAAAACGAATATCGCAAGGAAAATTAGCAGAGAAAAATAGTCTTGGAGCTAGTTTTATTAATGCGTGTATTTTGAAATGTAAATCACTGGCGACCATATATATATATATATATATATATATATATTATATTTTTAACTTTTTATAACTTTTTAAATTACCGGGTGCTAACCTCTCTCTCTCTCTCTCTCTCTCTCTCTCTCTCTCTCTCTCTCTCTCTCTCTCTCTCTCTCTCTCAACGACGCACACACCCACATACACACACACTTGCATAAACACACACACACACGCCCACGTTCACTCTTCAAACTAAACAAATTTAACTCAGCACACACACACACACATACACACACTCGCATAAAGACACCAACACACACAAACACAAAGTATTACTCTCTGTGTGCGTGCGTGCGTGCGTGCGCGCATATCACGCCACATTCACTCTTCAACTAAACAAGTTTAAATCAACCAATGAAAAAGCAGCTAGGTAACACAAACTCCATAAAAGGTAAAAAGGTTGCGACATCGACTGCGAACTGTTCGGTTTTTCCCGGAAAAAGTTAACGGTTTTCACGGCGATGGTGAAATATAAAAAGAGGCCTAAAACGGGCTGTAAATTCAGTTTGGACCCTGGCAGCGAGATGAGTTCCGGAAGAATAGATGACCAGCCAGTCGACCCAGCTAAGCCGCCGCCCTGCCGCTCCTCTGTCTACTTCTCTGATGTCAAAAAAAAAAAGGTATTTCTTGTCGTTTCAAAGTAGATGACGCATTTATTTCAGTTGTGTAAACTGCACAAGTGTTCAAATGAACGTTGTTAGTATGAGCACAGTTCATAAACACGTCGAATTTCTTTTCAAATTTCGACACTTGTGTAGTTTACACGATTTTAACGTTTAACGTCTTTTTATATTTTATTATACTGTTAGAAAGCCAGCCAACAAATATTACCGTGACAATTGTGCAGTTTATAGACCATGCTGTTCTTGGTTAAAATATTTAAATTTAAATCTAAATTAACGTCTTTTTTTTTTAATTTGTTAGATGAAAGCATACATATAATATTATTTAAGGGTGGTCAATAAACTATAGAATTACCGTGACAATTGTGCAATTTATAAACCGTGCTGTTCTGGGAAAAAAATATTAAAATTTAATCTTAATTAACGTCTTTTTTTTTTAATTTGTTAGATGAAAGCATACATATAATATTATTTAAGGGTGGTCAATAAACTATAGAATTACCGTGACAATTGTGCAATTTATAAACCGTGCTGTTCTGGGAAAAAATATTAAAATTTAAATCTAAATTAACGTCTTTTTTTTTTAAATTTGTTAGGTGAAAGCATACATATAATATTATTTAAGGGTGGTCGATAAACTATAGAATTACCGTGACAATTGTGCAGTTTATAATCCGTGCTGTTCTGGGGAAAAAATATTAAAATTTAAATCTAAATTAACGCCTTTTTTTTAAATTTGTTAGATGAAAGCATGTATATAATATTATTTAAGGGCGGTCCATAAACTGTAGAATTACCGTGACAATTGTGCAGTTTATAAACCGTTCTTTTATTGGATAAAATACTGGATGTGTATTTTCCCCCCTAAAGTCCAACCCTATCCTCACCGTGGTAGGGGGGTGTAACGTTGTAGTTTAATAGCTACACGGCTAAATGGGCTCTGGCAAAAAAAAAAAAAAATCCAGAAAATGTCGGCATTAGTTTGTTGCGTCCGTCATCTGGTCGTCTTTTTATACGCTTGCATGTGGCGAGCAAAAAGGCGTGATGGGGGCAGGCTGAAAGGAGAACAATACCCGAAAGATGTAAACCGAACGAAAGAGAAAAATGGGCCTCCCTGCAAGGCCCCGTGTTCTCCCCAGCCTGCTCCCAGTTTCCCCGACTTTGCATGCAACTGGTTTTGAGCTTTTGGAAAGCTCTTTTCTCAGTGTCGGGGTGTTGACTCCACTTCCAAGTTAACAAATAGCTGCAAGTCTGGGTACGGTCCGATTGGTTCCGAAGCTCTTCCGCTGTGAGGTGCGCTTTCGAATCTCCCGAAGGGGGCTACCCTCTAAGCAGGCGACACGTGCTCGTGTTACTATATAATGCAGGCTTGCCTCGACTCGACTAAGGACGACTAGAGTTCGACTAGATTGTGTGCTCACAAGCCGCTTTAAGGCCGCTTTTATTATTCCTACTGTCTAGGAACTCCGAAACGGTATGGTAGTGCAATTATATATGACCGTCCTCCAATACGAAATGGTAGTGCAATTATATATGACGGTCCTCCGACATGACAGTAGGAATGCCAGTTTTGTGAGCGATCACCGCCGTCTTATGAACACAAACTATTGGTATCTTTACGAATCCTGTTGGGTAGAGAGAACACCTCTGTTTTCTGCTCCGCCTGTTATTCTGAGTAGAAACCGCTTTTTAGGAGATGTTCGCAGCAAAGCTTGTTTTTATATAGTGCCCCTCCTTTCGGGAGTTCATCACCTCGCTGCCCAGACACGAGCTTTCCCCGGTGGAACCTCTCTTTTTTTCTTTTTTTATTTATTTTACTTTCCAGTTTCATGGCGAACGAACAGTCACGAGCAAGTGGTCTGCACCAACAGGAAGATGAGTATAGTATCACCCTTTCTTCTTTCTATTTCGATTTCAGTCTTTGTGATTTGATAATTTAATTTAACTGTTTCCATTGTTCCAGCTTTCACACAGCAGTAGATTATAAACACTATAAACATCATCTCT
The DNA here is from genome assembly GCF_053919585.1 of Euprymna scolopes. Lineage (NCBI taxonomy): Eukaryota > Metazoa > Mollusca > Cephalopoda > Sepiida > Sepiolidae > Euprymna > Euprymna scolopes. Next base: position 87,492,522 of record NC_136527.1, on the reverse strand, counting down.
TTTTTATAGATTGGAACAAGCAATGAAACCTAGCAGCATCACCGTTCCTGTCTGCCACATGTCTTGTGCAGTTTGAATCAAGTATTTCTTTCTTTGCGTTCAAGCACATCTGGGTACACTTAAACTGCGTATGATGTATGTCTATCTGTTTCTTCCTACATTAGCATCTTGAAGTCTTCGCAGCAATCATTGTCATAGAAGTAGAGTAAGTATTCTTTTTCTTTCCTTCTGTGTGTATATTTCTGTAATTTCAGGTACTCCCCTTGATCATGGTGGAATTCTACTATAAGCTATTGTGAGAATTATGTGGATTGGAAAAAACAACTGAATCCAGCAGCATCACCTATCCTATCTGCCACATGTTTCCTGTAGTTACAGAAGTCCTCAAGTAAGTGTTTCTTTCTTTGTGTACATGCACATCTGGGTAAAATCAAATTCTAAACTATTAGCTTTATTTAAATGAATGCAGTTCTGCTTGTATTTCTTCTCATCAGCTAACTTATGCAACTACAAAAAAAAAAAATAAAAAATAAAGTAGTACATTTGATCATAACCAGAAAGTTGAATATATCATTTTAAAAAAATCCATTAGTTATGTTGTCTCTCTTTATTATATAAATCAAAAAAAAGTTTTTAAATTATTAAAAGAAAAAAAATCCTCACATTAAAAAATATATATATGTAACAAAGAACACAAACAAACATGAAATTGCCATGAGTTTCAGCAAGAAGCAGAACAGAGAAAAAGTGGAGATAACACCTGGGAAGTAACAGGTAAGAATTTTCCTTATTTCTTATCTCAACTAGCACATAGATTTTTTTCAAATATACATTACAAAAAATTACCCAAGTAAAACAATTGATGGAAAAACTAAGCATTAAAATTCAATTAAGCATAAAAAAGATAACTTCTAATAATTATGTCATCTATATACAAATTGTCTCCCTTTAATATGTGTATGTATATATATATATACATATATATATATATATAATCAAGGGAGACAATTTGTATATAGACGACAATTATTAGAAGTTATTTTTTTATTGAAATATATGTATATATATATATATTTATATATATAATATATATATTCAAGGGAGACAATTTTTATATAGATCATAATTATTTGAAGTTATTTAATTCAAATATATATATATATATATATATATATATATTTATTTCAATTTAAAAAATAACTTCTAATAACTGTCTTCTATATTCAAATTGTCTCCCTTGAATATATATATATATATATATATATATATATATATATATATATATATTCGAGGGAGACAATTTGTATAAAGATCACATAATCATTAGAACTTATTCTTTTTAATTCACATAAATATATATATATATATATATAATATATATATATATATATATATATATATATATATATATATATATATATATATATTCAAGGCAGACAATTTGTATAAAGATCAGATAATTATTAGGAGTTATGTTTTAATTGATATAAATATGCATATATATATATATATATGAAAATAATGGAAATAGAAGTTATGTTTTAATTGATATATATATGAATATATATATATATATATATATGAATATATATATATTAATATATATATATATATATATATATATATATATATATGAATATATATATATATATATGAAAATATATATATATATATATATATATATATATATATATATATATATATATATATATATATATATATTATACTAGCATGAGTTCCTGCCGTAGCCCCGGTGTTTAGCGGTGTATGCTGCCCCCCTCCCCAACCAAAAAAAAAAAGCAGAAAAACGGTTAATTTTAAAAAATTTGACCCCTATTATGAACCTTTACAATTTATTGTTTTGGGCTCCAATGGAGATATTAAGTTAGATCCATGTCCAAGGAAACTATATGTAAAATTTCAAGTGTTTAGACCCATAATTGTCGGAGGAAATTAGTAGGGTTCTCAAAGGCCAAATCATTGAACTTTGACCCCTTAATTGCAAAATTTCTGTTCAAATACAAATCACATAGATTTTCTAAAATCTCAGTACCCTTTGTATCAAAATTTGGAATATGTAGACTAAAATTGACAGAGAAATGTACACACAGACAGACATATTCAATTCTATAGATAGATAGATAGATAAATAATGAGAGACAGAAAGATAAATATATACAATGATTAATGAATTAGTAGAGATAGTTGTTAAATTTTTGGAAATATGTATGGCAATTTGATGATAAGACTTAGAGCTAACTGTTAATATTTAAAATATATACACAGAAATTCAAATGATAGGACTTATATGTAGAGTGCTCAATACATCAGTAGAGCAAGGTAATAACTTAAAAAAAATGTAAACGTCAATTTAGATAACCACAATTTTTTTGGTATTCTTGTGTGAATATGACATAATGTAATATAAATTTTAATAATTTTATTCTAACTGTTATGATTCTCAATGATAAATCTAAAATGTCAATATATATATATATAAATATTTATATATATATATTTCAATAAAAAAACACTTCTAATAATTATGTGATCTATAAAACAATTGTCTCCCTTGTACATATATATATAGATTATATATATATATAATATATATATTATATATATTTATATATATATATACATATATTTACTTAAAAAAAATAACTTCTAATAATTATGTGATCTATATATAAATTGTCTCCCTTGAATATATATATATATATATATATATATATATATATATATATTTCAATTAAAAAAATCACTTCTAACAATTATGTGATCTATATACAAATTGTCTCCCATTTTTTTAGCACTATTTAAAGTGTAATTAATAAGTAGAAATCTAAATAAAATATCTTTATTGCTCTATGTCTAATTGAGCACTCTTATATAACTCTAGTTAAATCTTAATGTTTATTTTTCCTGTAATAAAATAAACGTTTTATAATATCAGCTCTGTCTAGTTTTGAACACTATTTGAAGTGTATTAATTAAGTTCAAATCTAAATAAAATGTCTTTATTGCTCTATGTCTAATTGAGCACTCTTATATGACTAGTTGAATCTTAATGTTTATTTATCCTGTAATAAAATAACATACATATAAAAATTGAATATATATAAATATATATATATATATATATCAATTAAAAAAATAACTCCTAATAATTATGTTACATATATACAAATTGTCTCCCTTGAATATATATATATATATATATATATATATATATTATATATATATTTATTTCAATAAAAAAAACTTTTAATAATTAGGTAATCTATGTATTACTTGTCTCCCTTGAATATATATATATATTATATATATATATATATATATATATAAATATATATTTTATATATATATATATGTATTTATATATATATATATTTCAATAAAACAATAACTTCTAATAATTATGTGATCTATATAACAATTGTCTCCCTTGAACATATATATACAGATTATATATATAAAATATACATATATTATATATATATATATATATTTATATATATACATATATATATATATATATTCATTTTGAAAAAAAATAACTTCTAATAATTATGTGATCTATATATAAATTGTCTCCTTTGAATATATATATATATATATATTTATGTATTTATTTCAATAAAAAAGTAAGTTCTAATAATTATGTTATCTATATAAAAATTGGCTCCCTTGAATATACATATATATTTCAATTAAAAAAATAACTTCTAATAATTATATATAAAAATTGAATAAATATATATATATATATATATATATGTATATATATATTTCAATTAAAAAAATAACTTCTATACATTATGTGATATATATACAAATTGTCTCCCTTGAATATATATATATATATATATATATTTATTTCAATAAAAAAATAAGTTCTAATAATTATGTGATCTATATACTAATTGTCTCATTGAATATATATATATATATATATATATATATATATATATATATATATTTATATAGATTTCGATAAAAAATTACTTCTAATAATTATGTGATGTATATACAAATTGTCTCCCTTTTTTAGCACTACTTTAAGTGTAATTATAAAGTACAAATCTAAATAAAATGTCTTCATTTCTCTATGACTAATTGAGCACTCTTATATTACTCTAGTTAAATCTTAATGTTTATTTATCCTGGGATAAAATAAACGTTTTATAATATCAGCTCTGTCTAGTTTTTAGCACTATTTAAAGGGTATTTATTAAGTACAAACCTAAATAAAATGTCTTTATTGCTCTATGTCTAATTGAGCACTCTTATATAACTCTAGTTAAATCTTAATGTTTATTTATCCTGAAATAAAATAAAATACATATAAAAATTGAATGACTACATATATATATATTCCAATTAAAAAAAAAACTTCTAATAATTATGTGATATATATACAAATTGTCTCCCTTGAATATATATATATATATTATATATATATATATATATATATATATTTTTATTTCAATAAAAAAAAAATTCTAATAATTAGGTTATCTATGTATTAATTGTCTCCCTTGTATATATAAATATATATATTATATATAAATATATATTTATATATATATATATATATATATATATATATATATATATATATATATATATATACATATATATATATTTCAATAAAAAAAACTTATAATTATTTGATCTATATAACAATTGTCCCCCTTGAACATATATATATTATATATATAAAATATATATATATATGTATTTATTTAAAAAAAATAACTTCTAATAATTATGTGATCTATCTATAAGTTGTCTCCCTTTTTTAGCACTAAAGTGTAATTATTAAGTACAAATCTAAATAAAATGTCTTTATTGCTCTATGTCTAATTGAGCACTCTTATATAACTCTAGTTAAATCTTAATGTTTACTTATCCTGTAATAACATAAACGGTTTATAATATCATCTCTGTCTAGTTTTGAACACTATTTAAAGTGTATTTATTAAGTACAAATCTAAATAAAATGTCTTTATTGCTCTATGTCTCAGTGAGCACTCTTATATGACTCTATTTATATCTTAATGATTATTTATCCTGGAATGAAATATACGTTTTATAATATCAGCTCTCTCTAGTTTTTAGCACTATTTAAAGGGTATTTATTAAGTACAAACCTAAATAAAATGTCTTTATTGCTCTATGTCTCATTGAGCACACTTATGTAACTAGTTGAATCTTAATGTTTATTTATCCTGTAATAAAATAAAATACATATAAATATTGAATGAATATATATATATATTTCAATTAAAAAAATAACTTCTAATAATTATGTGATATATATACAA
>NC_136527.1:87439692-87484692 GCF_053919585.1 Euprymna scolopes | reverse complement strand
TAAAATGTCTTTATTGCTCTATGTCTCAGTGAGCACTCTTACATGACTCTATTTAAATCTTAATGTTTATTTATCCTGGAATGAAATGAACGTTTTATAATATCAGCTCTGTCTTGTTTTTAGCACTATTTAAAGGGTATTTATTAAGTACAAACCTAAATAAAATGTCTTCATTGCTCTATGTCTCATTGAGCACACTTATATAACTAGTTGAATCTTTATGTTTATTTATCCTGTAATAAAATAAAATACATATAAAAATTTATATTTCAATTAAAAAAATAAGTTCTAATAATTATGTGATATATATACAAACGACCCCCTTGAATATATATATATATTTAATTCAATGAAAAAAACTTCTAATAATTAGGTGATCTATGTATTAATTGTCTCCTTTGATTATATATATATATTATATCTATATATATAAATATATATTTTATATATATATATTTAGTTATATATATATATATATTTCAATAAAACAATAACTTCTAATAATTATGTGATCTATATAACTATTGTCTCCCTTGAACATATATATATAGACTATATATATATATATAAAATATATATAGATTATATATATATATATAAATGTCTTCATTGCTCTATGTCTAATTGACCACTCTTATATAACTCTAGTTAAATCTTTATGTTTACTTATCCTGTCATAAAATAAACGTTTTATAATATCAGCTCTGTCTAGTTTTGAATACTATTTAAAGGGTATTTATTAAGTACAAACCTAAATAAAATGTCTTTATTGCTCTATGTCTCATTGAGCACTCTTATATAACTAGTTGAATCTTAATGTTTATTTATCCTGTAATAAAAAAAATACATATAAAAATTGAATATATATATATATATAAATATATATAAAAATATATCAATTAAAAAAATAACTTCTAATAATTATGTGATATATGTACAAATTGTCTCCCTTGAACATATATATATATATTATATATATATATTTATTTCAATAAAAAAATAACTTCTAATAATTATGTGATCTATATATAAATTGTCTCCCTTAAATATATATTTATATATATATATATACATATATATATATTTCAATAAAAAAAATATGTTCTAATAATTATGTGATCTGTATACTAATTGTCTCATTGAATATATACATATATATATATATATATTTTCAATAAAAAATTACTTCTAATAATTATGTGATGTATATACAAATTGTCTCCCTTTGTTTAGCACTATTTAAAGTGTAATTATTAAATAAAAATCTAAATAAAATGTCCTTATTGCTCTATGTCTTATTGAGCACTCTTATATAAATCTAGTTAAATCTTAATGTTTATTTATCCTGTAATAAAATAAACGTTTTATAATATCAGCTCTGTCTAGTTTTGAGCACTATTTTAAAGGGTTATTATTAAGTCAAAATGTAAATAACATGACTTTATTGCTCTATGTCTCATTGATGGAATTGAAATAAAATATATATATATATATATATATATATATATATATATATATTTACTTCAATTAAAACAGACTTCCATTAATTATGTGATCTATATATAAATTGTCTCCCTTGTATATATATATATATATATATATATATATATATATATTTCCTTAAAAAAATCACTTCTGATTATTATGTCATCTATATACAAATTGTCTCCCGTGAATATATATACAAAATAACTTCTAATCATTATGTGATGTATATATAAATTGTCTCCCTTGAATATATATAGATATAGATTAAATATATATATATATATGCATTTCAATTAAAAAAATAACTTCTAATTATGTCATCTATATACAAATTGTCTCCCTTGAATATATATATATATATATATATATATATATGTATTTCAAGTAAAAAAAATAACTTCTAATAATTATGTGATCTATATATATACCAATGATGCTTGCATGTGCTCCATAGTTTTATATAGCTGTGTAGTAAGTTTAAAAATTGCTTTGTTTAATTATACAAGACGATTTTACTTTAAGAGTGCTCAATGCATTTAAAGAGCTTTGTAGTAAGAGTTGGAAACATTTTTGCAATTATTTTAGACAAATCTACTTCCAGTTTTGTTTGTTTGTTTGTTTGTTCTGTTTTACGGCATATCAACCACTTTGGGGTCATTTAATGCCGAAAGGTTCGTTATGTTGTGTTAAATATTGGTTTGTTCTTCTTAAGGTTTTTCTTTTTTTTTGGGGGGGGGTCTTTCCTTATATTTTTGAGTATATTTTAGTTTCTTTCAGAAAATTGATAATTTTTTGGGGATCAATCTTGTTTAATATTGTTTTCAGATTTTTTTCTTGGTAATACTTTGTTCGGATTTGTTCAAGGTCAATGCAGTTTGTCAGTATATGGTGTATTGTGTAGGGTTCTTGACACGTTATACAGTTTGGTGTCTCCTCCCCTTTTAGTAGATGTGAGTGGGTGATGTGAGTGTGACCTATTCGCAGTCTGGTCATTACTACCTCTTCCTTTCTTGTTAACTTTTTGGTGTTTCTCGTTCCAATATTTGGTGTTATTTGGAATAGTTTGTTTTTGGTGCATGAGCTCCAGTTTTCTTGCCATTTTCTCTTCAAAAATGTGTTTATTTTAGTCTTTAGGTCTGTATAGGGGATTTTTCCACTTATGTGGTTTTGTTGCAGAGTTTCCTTTGCTGCCTTATCTGCTTGTTCATTCATGTATATGCCGATATGGCTTGGTATCCAGCAAAAGATAATGTTTTTTTTCATGGTTATGGCATCTATTTTGTTTAGCAATTTTGTAATAAGTGGGTTTGTCATTTTTTTTTCTTTTAGAGATATGAGTATTGAAAGTGAGTCAGTAAATATGATATATTTTTGATGGTCATCATTGGTTATTATATTCAGTGCCGAATCTATGGCTATTGCTTCTGCGCTGAAAATAGAAGATTCGTTTGGGAGCCTTTTCTTTAGTTTTATTTTTTTGTGGATGGCTGCGCATCCTACTTTATCTCCATCTTTTGATCCGTCAGTGTAAATTTGTGTATATTCTTTGTATGTATTCTGGATGATAAGTAGTTCTTCATGGAAGGTTGATGGGTGGGTTTTCGTTTTGGGATATTTATTTAATTTTAATATTATGTGTGGTTGTTTGATCATCCAGGGTGGAGTTTTTGATTTGTTATATTTATGTATTTTTGTAATGTCCATTTGGGCTTCTGTGAGAAGGTTTTTTATCCGGAGGCTGTAGGGCTTGATGATATTTTCTTTCTTGTTGAAGAGATGTGTGTATTGTGGGTGGAGGGTACATTGGTATGCAGGATTTGTTGGACACGATACCAGCTTTAGGTAATATTGTAGCGCTAACTTCTGTCGTCTTAGAATCAGTGGAGGCTCATGGGCCTCTATATAGAGGCTTTCTACTGGAGAGGTTCTAAATGCTCCCAAGGCTAATCTTAATCCTTGATGATGGATTGTATTTAGTTCTTTTATGTAGGACTTCCTTGCTGCTCCATAGATGAAGCATCCATAGTCCATTTTAGATCTGATTAGAGTTTGGTATAATTTCAATAATGTGACTTTGTCTGCACCCCAATCGGTGTGTGCTAGGACTTTGATCAATTGCATTGTCTTTTGGCATTTTGCTTTTAAATATTTTATATGCGGTATAAAGTTCAATTTTTTATCGAATATAATACCTAAATATTTATGTTGGTCGGTGAGTGGGATGTTCTTGTTATCCAGTTTCAGGTTGGGGTCGTGGTGGAATTTTCGTAATTTGCAAAAGTGGATGCATTTAGTTTTTTCCTCTGAGAATGTAAATCCATTTTCTATGGCCCATTTGTTTATTTTATTCAGACAGAGTTGTAGTTTGCGTTCGGCTGTTTGTATATATTTAGATTGGTAGTATATAAGTAGGTCGTCCACGTATAGGGCGTTTTCAATTCCTGGGTCTATGTTTTTTATGATATTGTTTATTTTAATGTTGAAGAGGGTGACAGACAGGATACTGCCTTGGGGGACCCCCATTTCTTGATCTTTTTGGACTGAATAAGTGTTGTCCATCCGTACTTGGAAGTTTCTATTTGTTAAGAAATTTCTGATAATTTCTGGCATTCTACCCCTAAGTCCTAGTTCATACAGGTCTTTTTGGATTCCGTATTTCCAAGCGGTGTCATACGCCTTTTGCATGTCAAAAAAAATTGCTATTAGATGTTCTTTTTTTGCAAATGCTTCTCTTATGCGTGTTTCCAGTTTTATTAAGTGATCGGTGGGGCTTCTATTTTTCCTGAAACCCGACTGGCTTTCTGTAATTAGATTTTTGCTTTCCAAGTACCAATTTAACCTTTCGTTAATCATTCTCTCAAAAGTTTTGCACAAACAACTAGTTAGTGCAATGGGTCGGTAGTTTGTTGGGTTTGTATGGTCTTTTTTTGGTTTGGGTATTGGGATTACTGTTGCCTGCTTCCAGTTTTTTGGAATGTTGTTAGTTATCCATATCTCATTGTAAATTTGTAATAAGTAGTCCAGTGATGGTTTTGGTAGTTTTTTGAGGAATTGATAATGGATCTCGTCGGGGCCGACTGCTGTATCGGGAGATTTGTTTATTGCCTCCTCTAGTTCTGCACTGTTGAATAATTGATTGTAGTTTTCTTCATTTTTTGATTTGAAGTTTATTTTTATTTTTTCTTCATTTTTCTTTATAGCTTGGAATTTTTTATTTTGGTTTTTTGATGATGAGTTCATTGAGAATTGTTCTGCTAATTTATTTGCGATATTTTGTTTGTCGGTAATCTTTGTGTTGTCGCATATAAGGTGTTTAATAGGGTTCTTTGTATTTTTTCCTGCTATTTTTCTGACCATCTCCCATACTTTTTTGGGTTTTGTGTTTTGATTAATTTTTGTTACATAGTCTTTCCACGAGTTCCGTTTTGATTCTTTGATAGTTTTCCGTGCTTTGGCTTTGCTGTTTTTATAGGTGTCCAAATTTTCTTTCGTTGGACTGTTTTTGAATTTCCTTAGGTTTGCACGTCTGGCTCTTATAGCTTCTTTGCATTCTTTATTGTACCAGGGTTTGTTATATTTTGTAGTAGTGGAACTTTTTGGTATGTTCTCCTCGGCTATTGTGAGTAGGGTGTTGCTGAAATATGTGATGTGTTCTAAGTCAGGATTCGCTTCAGGTATTAATCTGTATTGACATGTATTTTGGAAATTTTCCCAATTTGCCTTTTGTAAATTCCAGCGGGGTGTTTTGTCTTCTGGCTTGGGATTCTCGTTTTCTATTATGATTGGGAAGTGGTCACTTCCGCATGTATCCTTATGTGTTCTCCAGCTATAATCCATGTATATAGTTGGGTCACATAGTGTTATATCGATTGCTGATAGGGTTCCCGTTGGTGGGTGCATATATGTATTCTCTTTGTTGTTGAGTAGGCATAGATCATTTTGGTTAATTATTTTTTCTATGGTTTGGCCTCTTTTGTTGTTTTTTTTACTGCCCCACCATATATTGTGACTATTGAAGTCTCCCAACAGTAGAAAAGGTTTAGGTAGTTGTTTGATTATATTGTTTAATTCTGTTTCGTTTATTGTTTCATTTGGTGGTATATAGAGTGAGCATAGGGTTACTGTTTTGTGTAGTGTTGCAGTTATTGCAACAGCTTGCATATTTGTTTTTAAGTTCACTTTGCTGTGTGGAATGTTTTCGTTTATCAGTATTGATGATCCACCGGTGGCTTTGCATGATAATTTGTTTATGTGGTTGTATATTGAGTAGTGTTTTATGTTAATTTTGTCATTTTCTTTTAAGTGTGTTTCCTGTAGGCAAATTATTGCAGGACATAAGGATTTGATAAGTATTTGCATTTCTTCGATATTAATTTTTAATCCTCTTATGTTCCACTGTAGGATTTTGTTAGTCATGGTTTATATTTTCTTTTGGTTTTGGACTGTTGGTGTTTATGTCTACGTCCATAGTTTCGATGTTAGTTTGGGTGTTTCTTTTGGAAGTGGATGGTCTGTTTCTTGTTTCTGGTGAGAGGCTTTTTTTGGGTTTTGGTCTGGGACTTTTAGATTTACTTTGTCTTGACTGTCTTTTTTGGCTACCAGTTTCAACTAGTTCAAATTTATTTTCATTTTCAATTAATACTAATTCTGTTTTTTGTTTGTCATTTTGTTTTTGGGGGGTAGTTTTTTTGTTGTTCTGTTCTATTTCCATTTTTTCTGTTGTTGTGTGTTTATTTTTAACATCTGTTTTTGTCCTTGTTAGTGACTTGGATCTTTCACGTTTTGATAATTGAGGAGGTTTCATTTCTTTAGAGATTGATTCCTCAATATTGATGGAAGTTTTTCTGATTTCCTTTGTTTCGTTTTCTTTTATACTGGGTTGTTCGTTTCTGACTTTTATTTGGCTGTTAGAATTTATTTTCAGTTCTGATAAAAAAGATTTTAATTCTTCAAGTATGTTCTTTAGTTCTTTTGCTAGGTTTGCAATTTCTGGAGCAAGGTTTAGTTCATTGTAGTTGTACATTTTGTTTGCTTGTTGGGTTATTGTGGCATATGAGTTTTTGGTGCGATTTGTGACTTCTTTGCGGGCTTCTTGGAAGGTTATATTTTTTTGATATTTGATTGTTATTATTTCCTTCTCTTGCTTATATATTTTGCACTGTTTTGAGTGAGAGTGGTGCTCTTCTTGACAGTTTGTGCATTTGGTTTTATTTGGACAGTCTTCTTCATCGTGGTCTGGGTTTTTTTCACTGCAGTTTCCACATGTGAAGAATCTTAGACATTGGTCTTTATTATGTCCAAACTTTTGGCAGTTGTAGCATTGTAAAGGTTTTGGAATGTATTGTTCTATTTTCGTTCTTTCATAACCTATATTGATGGTCTCTGGTATTTGAGGATAATTGAATGTTAATATATAAGTGTTTGTATATATTACCTCTCCTTTTTTTTTAAATGTGATTCTTTTTACATCTGTGACCCCTTGGTTTTTTAGTTCTGTTTTGATTTCTTCTGTTGTGCAGACGGAGATTTCCTGGTTTTTTATGACTCCTTTGGAGTAGTTTAGTGTTTGGTGTGGATAAGCTTTGATGTTTGTTTCATGCAATTTTTGTAGTTGAAGTAGAGTTTTGGCCTGTTTTTTATTTTGTACTTCTACCAATATGGTACCATTCCTTAATTTTTTGACATTTTTAGGTGTTATTTTGCTTGATATTACCTTTTGGATAATGAAGGGTGACATTTTAGTTAACGGTATATTAGACGTTGCTTCTAGCACGATGAATCTTGAAAAGTTTGTATCTTCATTGTCGCTGTCAGAGTCTATTTCTGTGTGTGGTCTCTTGGATTTTTTGGCATTCATAATAATTTTTGAAAAATTCATCAGCCATGCTCCCCACCCTCCTCGGAGCCCCTTATGGGGAAGAACTATGAGGGGGTAAATCCCATTCGCCTCGGTTCTCCAGGGCTACATAGCTGGTATACTCAAACATGGGGAGGTTTCCAAGCATTCACAATATATGGTTATGCCCACCCAAGTATGGGATTTCCCTGTATTTTTATTATTCCTGATGGTTACCTTTTTCCCAGCTTGATTGACCCTTCAGCCATCGCTTATTAACTCAGTTTATTGTTTATGTTGAGTGTTAGTGTGTTTTTGTTTGGATTGTCTGAATTAGTGCTTGTCATGACCAACCGATTGATTGGATCGGGCCTATCCAACCTCCCGTCTAGCCTAGTAAGGGCCAAAGTGGTGTGTTGTAGTATCATGTTATTATTTCCTAGGCATGTTCCACTCAACCACCAGGATCCCGTTCTTAATGCATTACGGGTTGCCACCAACGGTCAACTGGTGGTCCCATTGAAGGATTTTTACCCTCTGCAGGGGGGCAGTTGGTATGTTCTATCGCCCTACCAACTAGGCAAAAAAAAAAAAAAAAAAAAAAAAAAAAAAGGGTGAGGAGGTGAAGGAAAAAGAAAACGAGGGAGGGGAAGGGGAGGAGAATGTTGTTTTTGTTTTTGTTTTCGCAGAACATGACTAAGTTTTGCAAAAGGGAATAAAAAAACAAAGACATCTATGTAGGTGCGTTTCATCTCAGGAAGTCAGTAGACAGCCTGATCTGGTAGCACCAGTCTACTTCCAGAGTGCTCAATATATTAGTAGAGCTAAATAAAACATTTGAGAAACAGATATGGCATTTCAACTGCATAAATTTATTTTGACAGAGTACAATACATTAGTAGAGCTAAATATACACTTTCAAAAACATGTATGGCAATTCAGCTACACAAATATACTTAAGAGTGCTCAATAGATTAGTAGACGAAAGCATAAAATTCAGAAAACATGAGGAGCTCTGCAGTATGTTTTGAAAACCTAAATGTCAATATGTAAGTATAGATATACTGTAAGTTTTTAATATATATATATATATATATATATATATATATATATATATATATATATATATATATATATATATATGACAAGTATTTGAAACAAATTTCCTATTTGAGTGCCTAATATATTTGAGAGCTCTATGGTAACTTTATAAAACATATTTCAAAATTATGTTAGATAAATTGTCTTTGAGAGTGCTCATTTAATTAAGTAGAGTTCTGCATTAGTTTTGGGGTATGGTTCTCACTTTATTAGGGCAATAACTTGGACACATTATACTATGGACAAATCCATTGAGGACAATCAAAGGTAACCTGTTTTTTTCGACTCTGCTGAATAAGACTCATCCGTCTTGGTTCACTCTTGGGACATTAAAACAAAAAAGGTGAAGAATTAAAAAAAGAATGCAAAAATGTAAATGTCTTTGCAACTCATTCATTTTCACTTTCATAAAACAAAAACATCTGTAAAAACTTGATAAAAGAATGCACAAACAATAAAATACAAATTTGCTGTCTTGGAATCTGAAATCAGTAGAAACATCCCCTACTGAAATTCCTGCACACCTCAAAAAAAAAAAAAAAAAAAGATTCCTTCCCAATGCAATACTTTTCAAGCAATTACAGTGTCAGACTTGGTACTGGAATGACTCTGTAAACTGAAAAAATATACATAATAAAAAATGTTAAGCAAAATTGATTCATGTTAACACCTCTCCCAACACCACAGATTAACTACAAAAATACTTGATAAAACAAGACACAATTACAAATGTGTATGAAAAAAATTAAAATAAAAAAAATAAATAAAATCAACCAAGCAATTGCTCATGATTTTCTGGTGTTTGATGGAATGTGAGTAGGCATACAGCCTGGATAATTTTCCAAGGTAAGTGATGATATTCATCATTATTGTCTTTTTGGATTAGTTCAGATATATCTCATAACTATAATTGTTTTATGTATATATTTATATGTCTAGATGTTATGTCTGCTATTTGCATGTTCCCTATAGAAAAAAAGCTACATAAAATCTACAAGTGTATTCTGATGTAAAATTAACTAGTAAATACAATGCTTGTGTTCCTGATATATCAACTATTTCTTATTAGCATATAAGTTGAATCATGAAATGTATCTCCCTTGCCTGTCTCTCTTTATACCTCTGTATTTATCTAGATCTGTCTATCTCTCTTTTCTTATTCTATATCCCTATTCCTCGCCTTGCTATCCACTATGTGTGAACTTATAAATTTCAACATGTCTAGATTGATAAGCTTCTCATTTACCGGTACCTAACTCCCGTTTTGAAGTTAGAAGTTTTAACTTGATTACACGTTTATATGCCAAGGCATCGATGAGGCACATCCAGACGCCAACCTACACGGTGCAGAGAAAGGACAGAAAAAAAACTAAGTCCCGATGTGCCTAGCAGATTAGAAGGCATTTTGCTACGCCTACATTCACCCAACATGGCAGTAGGCGTCGATCGGGCACTTCCAGACACTTATTTACACTGTTTTGAACTTAGAAATTTAAATTGAATACTCGTGGACATGTGTTGGTCTAGTAGCTCCTCATCTACCTATACCTACGTCCGCCCCTGTAAGGACTTAGAAATTTTCATTTGAATACACGTTGACTTGCCTTGGTCTATAAGATTTTCATCTACCTATACCTACATCCCCTCTTGTTTGGACTTAGAAATTTTCAATTGAATACACGCTGAGATGCCTTGGTCTATAAGATTGTCACCTATCTATACCTACATCCCCTTTGTTTCGACTTAGAAATTTTTCAATTGAATACACGCTGAGATGCCTTGGTCTATAAGATTGTAACCTATCAATACCTACATCCCCTCTTGTTTGGACTTAGAAATTTTCAATTGAATACACGCTGAGATGCCTTGGTCTATAAGATTGTCACCTATCTATACCTACATCCCCTTTGTTTCGACTTAGAAATTTTCAATTGAATACACGCTGAGATGCCTTGGTCTATAAGATTGTCACCTATCTATACCTACATCCCCTCTTGTTTGGACTTAGAAATTTTTCACTTGAATACACGCTGAGATGCCTTGGTCTATAAGATTGCCATCTATCAATGCCTACATCCCCTCTTGTTTGGACTTAGAAATTTTTCAATTGAATACACTCTGAGATGCTTTGGTCTATAAGATTGTCACCTATCTATACCTACATCCCCTCTTGTTTGGACTTAGAAATTTTTCAATTGATTACACGCTGAGATGCCTTGGTCTATAAGATTGTCACCTATCTATACCTACATCCCCTCTTGTTTGGACTTAGAAATTTTTCAATTGAATACACGCTGAGATGCCTTGGTCTATAAGATTGTCACCTATCTATACCTACATCCCCTCTTGTTTGGACTTTGAAATTTTTCAATTGAATACACGCTGAGATGCCTTGGTCTACAAGATTGTCACCTATCTATACCTACATCCCCTCTTGTTTGGACTTAGAAATTTTTCAATTGAATACACGCTGAGATGCCTTGGTCTATAAGATTGTCACCTATCTATACCTACATCCCCTCTTGTTTGGACTTAGAAATTTTTCAATTGAATACACTCTGAGATGCTTTGGTCTGTAAGATTGTCACCTATCTATACCTACATCCCCTCTTGTTTGGACTTAGAAATTTTTCAATTGAATACACGCTGAGATGCCTTGGTCTATAAGATTGTCACCTATCTATACCTACATCCCCTCTTGTTTGGACTTAGAAATTTTTCACTTGAATACACTCTGAGATGCCTTGGTCTATAAGATTGTCACCTATCTATACCTACATCCCCTCTTGTTTGGACTTAGAAATTTTTCAATTGAATACACGCTGAGATGCCTTGGTCTATAAGATTGTCACCTATCTATACCTACATCCCCCTCTTGTTTGGACTTAGAAATTTTTCACGTGAATACACGCTGAGATGCCTTGGTCTATAAGATTGTCACCTATCTATACCTACATCCCCTCTTGTTTGGACTTAGAAATTTTTCACTTGAATACACTCTGAGATGCCTTGGTCTATAAGATTGTCACCTATCTATACCTACATCCCCTCTTGTTTGGACTTAGAAATTTTTCAATTGAATATACGCTGAGATGCCTTGGTCTATAAGATTGTCACCTATCTATACCTACATCCCCTCTTGTTTGGACTTAGAAATTTTTCAATTGAATACACGCTGAGATGCCTTGATTGTCACCTATCTATACCTACATCCCCTCTTGTTTGGACTTAGAAATTTTTCAATTGAATATACGCTGAGATGCTTTGGTCTATAAGATTGTCACCTATCTATACCTACATCCCCTCTTGTTTGGACTTAGAAATTTTTCAATTGAATACACGCTGAGATGCCTTGGTCTATAAGATTGCCATCTATCAATGCCTACATCCCCTCTTGTTTGGACTTAGAAATTTTTCACTTGAATACACGCTGAGATGCCTTGGTCTATAAGATTGCCATCTATCAATGCCTACATCCCCTCTTGTTTGGACTTAGAAATTTTTCAATTGAATACACTCTGAGATGCCTTGGTCTATAAGATTGTCACCTATCTATACCTACATCCCCTCTTGTTTGACTTAGAAATTTTTCAATTGAATATACGCTGAGATGCTTTGGTCTATAAGATTGTCACCTATCTATACCTACATCCCCTCTTGTTTGGAGTTAGAAATTTTTCAATTGAATACACTCTCAGATGCTTTGGTCTATAAGATTGTCACCTATCTATACCTACATCCCCTCTTGTTTGGACTTAGAAATTTTTCAATTGAATACACGCTGAGATGCCTTGGTCTATAAGATTGTCACCTATCTATACCTACATCCCCCTCTTGTTTGGACTTAGAAATTTTTCACGTGAATACACGCTGAGATGCCTTGGTCTATAAGATTGTCACCTATCTATACCTACATCCCCTCTTGTTTGGACTTAGAAATTTTTCACTTGAATACACTCTGAGATGCCTTGGTCTATAAGATTGTCACCTATCTATACCTACATCCCCTCTTGTTTGGACTTAGAAATTTTTCAATTGAATATACGCTGAGATGCCTTGGTCTATAAGATTGTCACCTATCTATACCTACATCCCCTCTTGTTTGGACTTAGAAATTTTTCAATTGAATACACGCTGAGATGCCTTGGTCTATAAGATTTTCACCTATCTATACCTACATCCCCTCTTGTTTGGACTTAGAAATTTTTCAATTGAATTCACTCTGAGATGCTTTGGTCTATAAGATTGTCACCTATCTATACCTACATCCCCTCTTGTTTGGACTTAGAAATTTTTCACGTGAATACACGCTGAGATGCCTTGGTCTATAAGATTGTCACCTATCTATACCTACATCCCCTCTTGTTTGGACTTAGAAATTTTTCAATTGAATACACGCTGAGATGCCTTGGTCTATAAGATTGCCATCTATCAATGCCTACATCCCCTCTTGTTTGGACTTAGAAATTTTTCACTTGAATACACGCTGAGATGCCTTGGTCTATAAGATTGCCATCTATCAATGCCTACATCCCCTCTTGTTTGGACTTAGAAATTTTTCAATTGAATACACTCTGAGATGCTTTGGTCTATAAGATTGTCACCTATCTATACCTACATCCCCTCTTGTTTGGAGTTAGAAATTTTTCAATTGAATACACTCTGAGATGCTTTGGTCTATAAGATTGTCACCTATCTATACCTACATCCCCTCTTGTTTGGACTTAGAAATTTTTCAATTGAATACACGCTGAGATGCCTTGGTCTATAAGATTGTCACCTATCTATACCTACATCCCCTCTTGTTTGGAGTTAGAAATTTTTCAATTGAATACACTCTGAGATGCTTTGGTCTATAAGATTGTCACCTATCTATACCTACATCCCCTCTTGTTTGGACTTAGAAATTGTTCAATTGAATACACGCTGAGATGCCTTGGTCTATAAGATTGTCACCTATCTATACCTACATCCCCCTCTTGTTTGGACTTAGAAATTTTTCACGTGAATACACGCTGAGATGCCTTGGTCTATAAGATTGTCACCTATCTATACCTACATCCCCTCTTGTTTGGACTTAGAAATTTTTCACTTGAATACACTCTGAGATGCCTTGGTCTATAAGATTGTCACCTATCTATACCTACATCCCCTCTTGTTTGGACTTAGAAATTTTTCAATTGAATACACTCTGAGATGCCTTGGTCTATAAGATTGTCACCTATCTATACCTACATCCCCTCTTGTTTGGACTTAGAATTTTTTCAATTGAATACACTCTGAGATGCTTTGGTCTATAAGATTGTCACCTATCTATACCTACATCCCCTCTTGTTTGGACTTAGAATTTTTTCAATTGAATACACTCTGAGATGCTTTGGTCTATAAGATTGTCACCTATCTATACCTACATCCCCTCTTGTTTGGACTTAGAATTTTTCAATTGAATACACTCTGAGATGCTTTGGTCTATAAGATTGTCACCTATCTATACCTACATCCCCTCTTGTTTGGACTTAGAATTTTTTCAATTGAATACACTCTGAGATGCTTTGGTCTATAAGATTGTCACCTATCTATACCTACATCCCCTCTTGTTTGGACTTAGAAATTTTTCAATTGAATACACGCTGAGATGCCTTGGTCTATAAGATTGCCATCTATCAATGCCTACATCCCCTCTTGTTTGGACTTAGAAATTTTTCAATTGAATACACTCTGAGATGCTTTGGTCTATAAGATTGTCACCTATCTATACCTACATCCCCTCTTGTTTGGACTTAGAATTTTTTCAATTGAATACACTCTGAGCTGCTTTGGTCTATAAGATTGTCACCTATCTATACCTACATCCCCTCTTGTTTGGACTTAGAAATTTTTCAATTGAATACACGCTGAGATGCCTTGGTCTATAAGATTGCCATCTATCAATGCCTACATCCCCTCTTGTTTGGACTTAGAAATTTTTCAATTGAATACACGCTGAGATGCCTTGGTCTATAAGATTGTCACCTATCTATACCTACATCCCCTATTGTTTGGACTTAGAATTTTTTCAATTGAATACACTCTGGGATACTTTGGTCTATAAGATTGTCACCTATCTATACCTACATCCCCTCTTGTTTGGACTTAGAATTTTTTCAATTGAATACACTCTGAGATGCTTTGGTCTATAAGATTGTCACCTATCTATACCTACATCCCCTCTTGTTTGGACTTAGAAATTGTTCAATTGAATACACTCTGAGATGCTTTGGTCTGTAAGATTGTCACCTATCTATACCTACATCCCCTCTTGTTTGGACTTAGAAATTTTTCAATTGAATACACGCTGAGATGCCTTGGTCTATAAGATTGTCACCTATCTATACCTACATCCCCTCTTGTTTGGACTTAGAAATTTTTCACTTGAATACACTCTGAGATGCCTTGGTCTATAAGATTGTCACCTATCTATACCTACATCCCCTCTTGTTTGGATTTAGAAATTTTTCAATTGAATACACGCTGAGATGCCTTGGTCTATAAGATTGTCACCTATCTATACCTACATCCCCTCTTGTTTGGACTTTGAAATTTTTCAATTGAATACACGCTGAGATGCCTTGGTCTACAAGATTGTCACCTATCTATACCTACATCCCCTCTTGTTTGGACTTAGAAATTTTTCAATTGAATACACGCTGAGATGCCTTGGTCTATAAGATTGCCATCTATCAATACCTACATCCCCTCTTGTTTGGACTTAGAAATTTTTCAATTGAATACACTCTGAGATGCCTTGGTCTATAAGATTGTCACCTATCTATACCTACATCCCCTCTTGTTTGACTTAGAAATTTTTCAATTGAATACACTCTGAGATGCTTTGGTCTATAAGATTGTCACCTATCTATACCTACATCCCCTCTTGTTTGGAGTTAGAAATTTTTCAATTGAATACACTCTGAGATGCTTTGGTCTATAAGATTGTCACCTATCTATACCTACATCCCCTCTTGTTTGGACTTAGAAATTTTTCAATTGAATACACGCTGAGATGCCTTGGTCTATAAGATTGTCACCTATCTATACCTACATCCCCTCTTGTTTGGACTTAGAAATTTTTCACTTGAATACACTCTGAGATGCCTTGGTCTATAAGATTGTCACCTATCTATACCTACACCCCCTCTTGTTTGGAGTTAGAAATTTTTCAATTGAATTCACTCTGAGATGCTTTGGTCTATAAGATTGTCACCTATCTATACCTACATCCCCTCTTGTTTGGAGTTAGAAATTTTTCAATTGAATACACTCTGAGATGCTTTGGTCTATAAGATTGTCACCTATCTATACCTACATCCCCTCTTGTTTGGACTTAGAAATTTTTCAATTGAATACACGCTGAGATGCCTTGGTCTATAAGATTGTCACCTATCTATACCTACATCCCCTCTTGTTTGGACTTAGAAATTTTTCAATTGAATACACGCTGAGATGCCTTGGTCTATAAGATTGTCACCTATCTATACCTACATCCCCCTCTTGTTTGGACTTAGAAATTTTTCACGTGAATACACGCTGAGATGCCTTGGTCTATAAGATTGTCACCTATCTATACCTACATCCCCTCTTGTTTGGACTTAGAAATTTTTCACTTGAATACACTCTGAGATGCCTTGGTCTATAAGATTGTCACCTATCTATACCTACATCCCCTCTTGTTTAGACTTAGAAATTTTTCAATTGAATACACTCTGAGATGCCTTGGTCTATAAGATTGCCATCTATCAATGCCTACATCCCCTCTTGTTTGGACTTAGAAATTTTTCAATTGAATACACTCTGAGATGCTTTGGTCTATAAGATTGTCACCTATCTATACCTACATCCCCTCTTGTTTGGACTTAGAAATTTTTCAATTGATTACACGCTGAGATGCCTTGGTCTATAAGATTGTCACCTATCTATACCTACATCCCCTCTTGTTTGGACTTAGAATTTTTTCAATTGAATACACTCTGAGATGCTTTGGTCTATAAGATTGTCACCTATCTATATCTACATCCCCTCTTGTTTGGACTTAGAAATTTTTCAATTGAATACACTCTGAGATGCTTTGGTCTATAAGATTGTCACCTATCTATACCTACATCCCCTCTTGTTTGGACTTAGAAATTTTTCAATTGAATACACGCTGAGATGCCTTGGTCTATAAGATTGTCACCTATCTATACCTACATCCCCTCTTGTTTGGACTTAGAATTTTTTCAATTGAATACACTCTGGGATACTTTGGTCTATAAGATTGTCACCTATCTATACCTACATCCCCTCTTGTTTGGACTTAGAATTTTTTCAATTGAATACACTCTGAGATGCTTTGGTCTATAAGATTGTCACCTATCTATATCTACATCCCCTCTTGTTTGGACTTAGAAATTTTTCAATTGAATACACTCTGAGATGCTTTGGTCTATAAGATTGTCACCTATCTATACCTACATCCCCTCTTGTTTGGACTTAGAATTTTTTCAATTGAATACACTCTGGGATACTTTGGTCTATAAGATTGTCACCTATCTATACCTACATCCCCTCTTGTTTGGACTTAGAATTTTTTCAATTGAATACACTCTGAGATGCTTTGGTCTATAAGATTGTCACCTATCTATACCTACATCCCCTCTTGTTTGGACTTAGAAATTTTTCACTTGAATACACTCTGAGATGCCTTGGTCTATAAGATTGTCACCTATCTATACCTACATCCCCTCTTGTTTGGACTTAGAAATTTTTCAATTGAATACACGCTGAGATGCCTTAGTCTATTAGATTGTCACCTATCTATACCTACATCCCCTCTTGTTTGGACTTAGAAATTTTTCAATTGAATACACGCTGAGATTCCTTGGTCTATAAGATTGTCACCTATCTATACCTACATCCCCTCTTGTTTGGAGTTAGAAATTTTTCAATTGAATACACTCTGAGATGCCTTGGTCTATAAGATTGTCACCTATCTATACCTACATCCCCTCTTGTTTGGACTTAGAAATTTTTCACTTGAATACACGCTGAGATGCCTTAGTCTATAAGATTGTCACCTATCTATACCTACATCCCCTCTTGTTTGGACTTAGAAATTTTTCAAATGAATACACGCTGAGATTCCTTGGTCTATAAGATTGTCACCTATCTATACCTACATCCCCTCTTGTTTGGAGTTAGAAATTTTTCAATTGAATACACTCTGAGATGCTTTGGTCTATAAGATTGTCACCTATCTATACCTACATCCCCTCTTGTTTGGAGTTAGAAATTTTTCAATTGAATACACTCTGAGATGCTTTGGTCTATAAGATTGTCACCTATCTATACCTACATCCCCTCTTGTTTGGACTTAGAAATTTTTCAATTGAATACACGCTGAGATGCCTTGGTCTATAAGATTGTCACCTATCTATACCTACATCCCCTCTTGTTTGGAGTTAGAAATTTTTCAATTGAATACACGCTGAGATGCCTTAGTCTATAAGATTGTCACCTATCTATACCTACATCCCCTCTTGTTTGGAGTTAGAAATTTTTCAATTGAATACACTCTGAGATGCCTTGGTCTATAAGATTGTCACCTATCTATACCTACATCCCCTCTTGTTTGGACTTAGAAATTTTTCACTTGAATACACGCTGAGATGCCTTAGTCTATAAGATTGTCACCTATCTATACCTACATCCCCTCTTGTTTGGAGTTAGAAATTTTTCAATTGAATACACGCTGAGATGCCTTAGTCTATAAGATTGTCACCTATCTATACCTACATCCCCTCTTGTTTGGACTTAGAATTTTTTCAATTGAATACACTCTGAGATGCTTTGGTCTATAAGATTGTCACCTATCTATACCTACATCCCCTCTTGTTTGGACTTAGAAATTTTTCAATTGAATACACGCTGAGATGCCTTGGTCTATAAGATTGCCATCTATCAATGCCTACATCCCCTCTTGTTTGGACTTAGAAATTTTTCAATTGAATACACGCTGAGATGCCTTGGTCTATAAGATTGTCACCTATCTATACCTACATCCCCTCTTGTTTGGACTTAGAAATTTTTCAATTGAATACACGCTGAGATGCCTTGGTCTATAAGATTGCCATCTATCAATGCCTACATCCCCTCTTGTTTGGACTTAGAAATTTTTCAATTGAATACACTCTGAGATGCTTTGGTCTATAAGATTGTCACCTATCTATACCTACATCCCCTCTTGTTTGGACTTAGAAATTTTTCACTTGAATACACGCTGAGATGCCTTGGTCTATAAGATTGTCACCTATCTATACCTACATCCCCTCTTGTTTGGACTTAGAAATTTTTCAATTGAATACACGCTGAGATGCTTTGGTCTATAAGATTGTCACCTATCTATACCTACATCCCCTCTTGTTTGGACTTAGAAATTTTTCAATTGAATACACGCTGAGATGCCTTGGTCTATAAGATTGCCATCTATCAATGCCTACATCCCCTCTTGTTTGGACTTAGAAATTTTTCACTTGAATACACGCTGAGATGCCTTGGTCTATAAGATTGCCATCTATCAATACCTACATCCCCTCTTGTTTGGACTTAGAAATTTTTCAATTGAATACACTCTGAGATGCCTTGGTCTATAAGATTGTCACCTATCTATACCTACATCCCCTCTTGTTTGACTTAGAAATTTTTCAATTGAATACACTCTGAGATGCTTTGGTCTATAAGATTGTCACCTATCTATACCTACATCCCCTCTTGTTTGGAGTTAGAAATTTTTCAATTGAATACACTCTGAGATGCTTTGGTCTATAAGATTGTCACCTATCTATACCTACATCCCCTCTTGTTTGGACTTAGAAATTTTTCAATTGAATACACGCTGAGATGCCTTGGTCTATAAGATTGTCACCTATCTATACCTACATCCCCTCTTGTTTGGACTTAGAAATTTTTCACTTGAATACACTCTGAGATGCCTTGGTCTATAAGATTGTCACCTATCTATACCTACACCCCCTCTTGTTTGGAGTTAGAAATTTTTCAATTGAATTCACTCTGAGATGCTTTGGTCTATAAGATTGTCACCTATCTATACCTACATCCCCTCTTGTTTGGAGTTAGAAATTTTTCAATTGAATACACTCTGAGATGCTTTGGTCTATAAGATTGTCACCTATCTATACCTGCATCCCCTCTTGTTTGGACTTAGAAATTTTTCAATTGAATACACGCTGAGATGCCTTGGTCTATAAGATTGTCACCTATCTATACCTACATCCCCTCTTGTTTGGACTTAGAAATTTTTCAATTGAATACACGCTGAGATGCCTTGGTCTATAAGATTGTCACCTATCTATACCTACATCCCCCTCTTGTTTGGACTTAGAAATTTTTCACGTGAATACACGCTGAGATGCCTTGGTCTATAAGATTGTCACCTATCTATACCTACATCCCCTCTTGTTTGGACTTAGAAATTTTTCACTTGAATACACTCTGAGATGCCTTGGTCTATAAGATTGTCACCTATCTATACCTACATCCCCTCTTGTTTAGACTTAGAAATTTTTCAATTGAATACACTCTGAGATGCCTTGGTCTATAAGATTGCCATCTATCAATGCCTACATCCCCTCTTGTTTGGACTTAGAAATTTTTCAATTGAATACACTCTGAGATGCTTTGGTCTATAAGATTGTCACCTATCTATACCTACATCCCCTCTTGTTTGGACTTAGAAATTTTTCAATTGATTACACGCTGAGATGCCTTGGTCTATAAGATTGTCACCTATCTATACCTACATCCCCTCTTGTTTGGACTTAGAATTTTTTCAATTGAATACACTCTGAGATGCTTTGGTCTATAAGATTGTCACCTATCTATATCTACATCCCCTCTTGTTTGGACTTAGAAATTTTTCAATTGAATACACTCTGAGATGCTTTGGTCTATAAGATTGTCACCTATCTATACCTACATCCCCTCTTGTTTGGACTTAGAAATTTTTCAATTGAATACACGCTGAGATGCCTTGGTCTATAAGATTGTCACCTATCTATACCTACATCCCCTCTTGTTTGGACTTAGAATTTTTTCAATTGAATACACTCTGGGATACTTTGGTCTATAAGATTGTCACCTATCTATACCTACATCCCCTCTTGTTTGGACTTAGAATTTTTTCAATTGAATACACTCTGAGATGCTTTGGTCTATAAGATTGTCACCTATCTATATCTACATCCCCTCTTGTTTGGACTTAGAAATTTTTCAATTGAATACACTCTGAGATGCTTTGGTCTATAAGATTGTCACCTATCTATACCTACATCCCCTCTTGTTTGGACTTAGAATTTTTTCAATTGAATACACTCTGGGATACTTTGGTCTATAAGATTGTCACCTATCTATACCTACATCCCCTCTTGTTTGGACTTAGAATTTTTTCAATTGAATACACTCTGAGATGCTTTGGTCTATAAGATTGTCACCTATCTATACCTACATCCCCTCTTGTTTGGACTTAGAAATTTTTCACTTGAATACACTCTGAGATGCCTTGGTCTATAAGATTGTCACCTATCTATACCTACATCCCCTCTTGTTTGGACTTAGAAATTTTTCAATTGAATACACGCTGAGATGCCTTAGTCTATTAGATTGTCACCTATCTATACCTACATCCCCTCTTGTTTGGACTTAGAAATTTTTCAATTGAATACACGCTGAGATTCCTTGGTCTATAAGATTGTCACCTATCTATACCTACATCCCCTCTTGTTTGGAGTTAGAAATTTTTCAATTGAATACACTCTGAGATGCCTTGGTCTATAAGATTGTCACCTATCTATACCTACATCCCCTCTTGTTTGGACTTAGAAATTTTTCACTTGAATACACGCTGAGATGCCTTAGTCTATAAGATTGTCACCTATCTATACCTACATCCCCTCTTGTTTGGACTTAGAAATTTTTCAAATGAATACACGCTGAGATTCCTTGGTCTATAAGATTGTCACCTATCTATACCTACATCCCCTCTTGTTTGGAGTTAGAAATTTTTCAATTGAATACACTCTGAGATGCTTTGGTCTATAAGATTGTCACCTATCTATACCTACATCCCCTCTTGTTTGGAGTTAGAAATTTTTCAATTGAATACACTCTGAGATGCTTTGGTCTATAAGATTGTCACCTATCTATACCTACATCCCCTCTTGTTTGGACTTAGAAATTTTTCAATTGAATACACGCTGAGATGCCTTGGTCTATAAGATTGTCACCTATCTATACCTACATCCCCTCTTGTTTGGAGTTAGAAATTTTTCAATTGAATACACGCTGAGATGCCTTAGTCTATAAGATTGTCACCTATCTATACCTACATCCCCTCTTGTTTGGAGTTAGAAATTTTTCAATTGAATACACTCTGAGATGCCTTGGTCTATAAGATTGTCACCTATCTATACCTACATCCCCTCTTGTTTGGACTTAGAAATTTTTCACTTGAATACACGCTGAGATGCCTTAGTCTATAAGATTGTCACCTATCTATACCTACATCCCCTCTTGTTTGGAGTTAGAAATTTTTCAATTGAATACACGCTGAGATGCCTTAGTCTATAAGATTGTCACCTATCTATACCTACATCCCCTCTTGTTTGGACTTAGAATTTTTTCAATTGAATACACTCTGAGATGCTTTGGTCTATAAGATTGTCACCTATCTATACCTACATCCCCTCTTGTTTGGACTTAGAAATTTTTCAATTGAATACACGCTGAGATGCCTTGGTCTATAAGATTGCCATCTATCAATGCCTACATCCCCTCTTGTTTGGACTTAGAAATTTTTCAATTGAATACACGCTGAGATGCCTTGGTCTATAAGATTGTCACCTATCTATACCTACATCCCCTCTTGTTTGGACTTAGAAATTTTTCAATTGAATACACGCTGAGATGCCTTGGTCTATAAGATTGCCATCTATCAATGCCTACATCCCCTCTTGTTTGGACTTAGAAATTTTTCAATTGAATACACTCTGAGATGCTTTGGTCTATAAGATTGTCACCTATCTATACCTACATCCCCTCTTGTTTGGACTTAGAAATTTTTCACTTGAATACACGCTGAGATGCCTTGGTCTATAAGATTGTCACCTATCTATACCTACATCCCCTCTTGTTTGGACTTAGAAATTTTTCAATTGAATACACGCTGAGATGCTTTGGTCTATAAGATTGTCACCTATCTATACCTACATCCCCTCTTGTTTGGACTTAGAAATTTTTCAATTGAATACACGCTGAGATGCCTTGGTCTATAAGATTGCCATCTATCAATGCCTACATCCCCTCTTGTTTGGACTTAGAAATTTTTCACTTGAATACACGCTGAGATGCCTTGGTCTATAAGATTGCCATCTATCAATACCTACATCCCCTCTTGTTTGGACTTAGAAATTTTTCAATTGAATACACTCTGAGATGCCTTGGTCTATAAGATTGTCACCTATCTATACCTACATCCCCTCTTGTTTGACTTAGAAATTTTTCAATTGAATACACTCTGAGATGCTTTGGTCTATAAGATTGTCACCTATCTATACCTACATCCCCTCTTGTTTGGAGTTAGAAATTTTTCAATTGAATACACTCTGAGATGCTTTGGTCTATAAGATTGTCACCTATCTATACCTACATCCCCTCTTGTTTGGACTTAGAAATTTTTCAATTGAATACACGCTGAGATGCCTTGGTCTATAAGATTGTCACCTATCTATACCTACATCCCCTCTTGTTTGGACTTAGAAATTTTTCACTTGAATACACTCTGAGATGCCTTGGTCTATAAGATTGTCACCTATCTATACCTACACCCCCTCTTGTTTGGAGTTAGAAATTTTTCAATTGAATTCACTCTGAGATGCTTTGGTCTATAAGATTGTCACCTATCTATACCTACATCCCCTCTTGTTTGGAGTTAGAAATTTTTCAATTGAATACACTCTGAGATGCTTTGGTCTATAAGATTGTCACCTATCTATACCTGCATCCCCTCTTGTTTGGACTTAGAAATTTTTCAATTGAATACACGCTGAGATGCCTTGGTCTATAAGATTGTCACCTATCTATACCTACATCCCCTCTTGTTTGGACTTAGAAATTTTTCAATTGAATACACGCTGAGATGCCTTGGTCTATAAGATTGTCACCTATCTATACCTACATCCCCCTCTTGTTTGGACTTAGAAATTTTTCACGTGAATACACGCTGAGATGCCTTGGTCTATAAGATTGTCACCTATCTATACCTACATCCCCTCTTGTTTGGACTTAGAAATTTTTCACTTGAATACACTCTGAGATGCCTTGGTCTATAAGATTGTCACCTATCTATACCTACATCCCCTCTTGTTTAGACTTAGAAATTTTTCAATTGAATACACTCTGAGATGCCTTGGTCTATAAGATTGCCATCTATCAATGCCTACATCCCCTCTTGTTTGGACTTAGAAATTTTTCAATTGAATACACTCTGAGATGCTTTGGTCTATAAGATTGTCACCTATCTATACCTACATCCCCTCTTGTTTGGACTTAGAAATTTTTCAATTGATTACACGCTGAGATGCCTTGGTCTATAAGATTGTCACCTATCTATACCTACATCCCCTCTTGTTTGGACTTAGAATTTTTTCAATTGAATACACTCTGAGATGCTTTGGTCTATAAGATTGTCACCTATCTATATCTACATCCCCTCTTGTTTGGACTTAGAAATTTTTCAATTGAATACACTCTGAGATGCTTTGGTCTATAAGATTGTCACCTATCTATACCTACATCCCCTCTTGTTTGGACTTAGAAATTTTTCAATTGAATACACGCTGAGATGCCTTGGTCTATAAGATTGTCACCTATCTATACCTACATCCCCTCTTGTTTGGACTTAGAAATTTTTCAATTGAATACACGCTGAGATGCCTTAGTCTATAAGATTGTCACCTATCTATACCTACATCCCCTCTTGTTTGGACTTAGAAATTTTTCAATTGAATACACGCTGAGATTCCTTGGTCTATAAGATTGTCACCTATCTATACCTACATCCCCTCTTGTTTGGAGTTAGAAATTTTTCAATTGAATACACTCTGAGATGCCTTGGTCTATAAGATTGTCACCTATCTATACCTACATCCCCTCTTGTTTGGACTTAGAAATTTTTCACTTGAATACACGCTGAGATGCCTTAGTCTATAAGATTGTCACCTATCTATACCTACATCCCCTCTTGTTTGGACTTAGAAATTTTTCAAATGAATACACGCTGAGATTCCTTGGTCTATAAGATTGTCACCTATCTATACCTACATCCCCTCTTGTTTGGAGTTAGAAATTTTTCAATTGAATACACTCTGAGATGCTTTGGTCTATAAGATTGTCACCTATCTATACCTACATCCCCTCTTGTTTGGAGTTAGAAATTTTTCAATTGAATACACTCTGAGATGCTTTGGTCTATAAGATTGTCACCTATCTATACCTACATCCCCTCTTGTTTGGATTTAGAAATTTTTCAATTGAATACACGCTGAGATGCCTTGGTCTATAAGATTGTCACCTATCTATACCTACATCCCCTCTTGTTTGGACTTAGAAATTTTTCAATTGAATACACGCTGAGATGCCTTGGTCTATAAGATTGCCATCTATCAATGCCTACATCCCCTCTTGTTTGGACTTAGAAATTTTTCACTTGAATACACGCTGAGATGCCTTGGTCTATAAGATTGCCATCTATCAATGCCTACATCCCCTCTTGTTTGGACTTAGAAATTTTTCAATTGAATACACTCTGAGATGCTTTGGTCTATAAGATTGTCACCTATCTATACCTACATCCCCTCTTGTTTGGAGTTAGAAATTTTTCAATTGAATACACTCTGAGATGCTTTGGTCTATAAGATTGTCACCTATCTATACCTACATCCCCTCTTGTTTGGACTTAGAAATTTTTCAATTGAATACACGCTGAGATGCCTTGGTCTATAAGATTGTCACCTATCTATACCTACATCCCCTCTTGTTTGGAGTTAGAAATTTTTCAATTGAATACACTCTGAGATGCTTTGGTCTATAAGATTGTCACCTATCTATACCTACATCCCCTCTTGTTTGGACTTAGAAATTGTTCAATTGAATACACGCTGAGATGCCTTGGTCTATAAGATTGTCACCTATCTATACCTACATCCCCTCTTGTTTGGACTTAGAATTTTTTCAATTGAATACACTCTGGGATACTTTGGTCTATAAGATTGTCACCTATCTATACCTACATCCCCTCTTGTTTGGACTTAGAATTTTTTCAATTGAATACACTCTGAGATGCTTTGGTCTATAAGATTGTCACCTATCTATATCTACATCCCCTCTTGTTTGGACTTAGAAATTTTTCAATTGAATACACTCTGAGATGCTTTGGTCTATAAGATTGTCACCTATCTCTACCTACATCCCCTCTTGTTTGGACTTAGAAATTTTTCAATTGAATACACGCTGAGATGCCTTGGTCTATAAGATTGTCACCTATCTATACCTACATCCCCTCTTGTTTGGACTTAGAATTTTTTCAATTGAATACACTCTGGGATACTTTGGTCTATAAGATTGTCACCTATCTATACCTACATCCCCTCTTGTTTGGACTTAGAATTTTTTCAATTGAATACACTCTGAGATGCTTTGGTCTATAAGATTGTCACCTATCTATACCTACATCCCCTCTTGTTTGGACTTAGAAATTTTTCAATTGAATACACGCTGAGATGCCTTGGTCTATAAGATTGTCACCTATCTATACCTACATCCCCTCTTGTTTGGACTTAGAAATTTTTCAATTGAATACACGCTGAGATGCCTTGGTCTATAAGATTGTCACCTATCTATACCTACATCCCCTCTTGTTTGGACTTAGAAATTTTTCAATTGAATACACGCTGAGATGCCTTGGTCTATAAGATTGTCACCTATCTATACCTACATCCCCCTCTTGTTTGGACTTAGAAATTTTTCACGTGAATACACGCTGAGATGCCTTGGTCTATAAGATTGTCACCTATCTATACCTACATCCCCTCTTGTTTGGACTTAGAAATTTTTCAATTGAATACACTCTGGGATACTTTGGTCTATAAGATTGTCACCTATCTATACCTACATCCCCTCTTGTTTGGACTTAGAATTTTTTCAATTGAATACACTCTGAGATGCTTTGGTCTATAAGATTGTCACCTATCTATACCTACATCCCCTCTTGTTTGGACTTAGAAATTTTTCAATTGAATACACTCTGAGATGCCTTGGTCTATAAGATTGTCACCTATCTATACCTACATCCCCTCTTGTTTGGACTTAGAAATTTTTCAATTGAATACACTCTGAGATGCTTTGGTCTGTAAGATTGTCACCTATCTATACCTACATCCCCTCTTGTTTGGACTTAGAAATTTTTCAATTGAATACACGCTGAGATGCCTTGGTCTATAAGATTGTCACCTATCTATACCTACATCCCCTCTTGTTTGGACTTAGAAATTTTTCAATTGAATACACTCTGAGATGCTTTGGTCTGTAAGATTGTCACCTATCTATACCTACATCCCCTCTTGTTTGGACTTAGAAATTTTTCAATTGAATACACGCTGAGATGCCTTGGTCTATAAGATTGTCACCTATCTATACCTACATCCCCTCTTGTTTGGACTTAGAAATTTTTCACTTGAATACACTCTGAGATGCCTTGGTCTATAAGATTGTCACCTATCTATACCTACATCCCCTCTTGTTTGGACTTAGAAATTTTTCAATTGAATACACGCTGAGATGCCTTGGTCTATAAGATTGTCACCTATCTATACCTACATCCCCCTCTTGTTTGGACTTAGAAATTTTTCACGTGAATACACGCTGAGATGCCTTGGTCTATAAGATTGTCACCTATCTATACCTACATCCCCTCTTGTTTGGACTTAGAATTTTTTCAATTGAATACACTCTGGGATACTTTGGTCTATAAGATTGTCACCTATCTATACCTACATCCCCTCTTGTTTGGACTTAGAATTTTTTCAATTGAATACACTCTGAGATGCTTTGGTCTATAAGATTGTCACCTATCTATATCTACATCCCCTCTTGTTTGGACTTAGAAATTTTTCAATTGAATACACTCTGAGATGCTTTGGTCTATAAGATTGTCACCTATCTCTACCTACATCCCCTCTTGTTTGGACTTAGAAATTTTTCAATTGAATACACGCTGAGATGCCTTGGTCTATAAGATTGTCACCTATCTATACCTACATCCCCTCTTGTTTGGACTTAGAATTTTTTCAATTGAATACACTCTGGGATACTTTGGTCTATAAGATTGTCACCTATCTATACCTACATCCCCTCTTGTTTGGACTTAGAATTTTTTCAATTGAATACACTCTGAGATGCTTTGGTCTATAAGATTGTCACCTATCTATACCTACATCCCCTCTTGTTTGAACTTAGAAATTTTTCAATTGAATACACGCTGAGATGCCTTGGTCTATAAGATTGTCACCTATCTATACCTACATCCCCTCTTGTTTGGACTTAGAAATTTTTCAATTGAATACACGCTGAGATGCCTTGGTCTATAAGATTGTCACCTATCTATACCTACATCCCCTCTTGTTTGGACTTAGAAATTTTTCAATTGAATACACGCTGAGATGCCTTGGTCTATAAGATTGTCACCTATCTATACCTACATCCCCCTCTTGTTTGGACTTAGAAATTTTTCACGTGAATACACGCTGAGATGCCTTGGTCTATAAGATTGTCACCTATCTATACCTACATCCCCTCTTGTTTGGACTTAGAAATTTTTCAATTGAATACACTCTGGGATACTTTGGTCTATAAGATTGTCACCTATCTATACCTACATCCCCTCTTGTTTGGACTTAGAATTTTTTCAATTGAATACACTCTGAGATGCTTTGGTCTATAAGATTGTCACCTATCTATACCTACATCCCCTCTTGTTTGGACTTAGAAATTTTTCAATTGAATACACTCTGAGATGCCTTGGTCTATAAGATTGTCACCTATCTATACCTACATCCCCTCTTGTTTGGACTTAGAAATTTTTCAATTGAATACACTCTGAGATGCTTTGGTCTGTAAGATTGTCACCTATCTATACCTACATCCCCTCTTGTTTGGACTTAGAAATTTTTCAATTGAATACACGCTGAGATGCCTTGGTCTATAAGATTGTCACCTATCTATACCTACATCCCCTCTTGTTTGGACTTAGAAATTTTTCAATTGAATACACTCTGAGATGCTTTGGTCTGTAAGATTGTCACCTATCTATACCTACATCCCCTCTTGTTTGGACTTAGAAATTTTTCAATTGAATACACGCTGAGATGCCTTGGTCTATAAGATTGTCACCTATCTATACCTACATCCCCTCTTGTTTGGACTTAGAAATTTTTCACTTGAATACACTCTGAGATGCCTTGGTCTATAAGATTGTCACCTATCTATACCTACATCCCCTCTTGTTTGGACTTAGAAATTTTTCAATTGAATACACGCTGAGATGCCTTGGTCTATAAGATTGTCACCTATCTATACCTACATCCCCCTCTTGTTTGGACTTAGAAATTTTTCACGTGAATACACGCTGAGATGCCTTGGTCTATAAGATTGTCACCTATCTATACCTACATCCCCTCTTGTTTGGACTTAGAAATTTTTCAATTGAATATACGCTGAGATGCCTTGGTCTATAAGATTGTCACCTATCTATACCTACATCCCCTCTTGTTTGGACTTAGAAATTTTTCAATTGAATACACGCTGAGATGCCTTAATTGTCACCTATCTATACCTACATCCCCTCTTGTTTGGACTTAGAAATTTTTCAATTGAATATACGCTGAGATGCTTTGGTCTATAAGATTGTCACCTATCTATACCTACATCCCCTCTTGTTTGGACTTAGAAATTTTTCAATTGAATACACGCTGAGATGCCTTGGTCTATAAGATTGCCATCTATCAATGCCTACATCCCCTCTTGTTTGGACTTAGAAATTTTTCACTTGAATACACTCTGAGATGCCTTGGTCTATAAGATTGTCACCTATCTATACCTACATCCCCTCTTGTTTGGACTTAGAAATTTTTCAATTGAATATACGCTGAGATGCCTTGGTCTATAAGATTGTCACCTATCTATACCTACATCCCCTCTTGTTTGGACTTAGAAATTTTTCAATTGAATATACGCTGAGATGCTTTGGTCTATAAGATTGTCACCTATCTATACCTACATCCCCTCTTGTTTGGACTTAGAAATTTTTCAATTGAATACACGCTGAGATGCCTTGGTCTATAAGATTTTCACCTATCTATACCTACATCCCCTCTTGTTTGGACTTAGAAATTTTTTAATTGAATTCACTCTGAGATGCTTTGGTCTATAAGATTGTCACCTATCTATACCTACATCCCCTCTTGTTTGGACTTAGAAATTTTTCACGTGAATACACGCTGAGATGCCTTGGTCTATAAGATTGTCACCTATCTATACCTACATCCCCTCTTGTTTGGACTTAGAAATTTTTCACTTGAATACACGCTGAGATGCCTTGGTCTATAAGATTGCCATCTATCAATGCCTACATCCCCTCTTGTTTGGACTTAGAAATTTTTCAATTGAATACACTCTGAGATGCCTTGGTCTATAAGATTGTCACCTATCTATACCTACATCCCCTCTTGTTTGACTTAGAAATTTTTCAATTGAATACACTCTGAGATGCCTTGGTCTATAAGATTGTCACCTATCTATACCTACATCCCCTCTTGTTTGGACTTAGAAATTTTTCAATTGAATTCACTCTGAGATGCTTTGGTCTATAAGATTGTCACCTATCTATACCTACATCCCCTCTTGTTTGGACTTAGAAATTTTTCAATTGAATACACTCTGAGATGCCTTGGTCTATAAGATTGTCACCTATCTATACCTACATCCCCTCTTGTTTGGACTTAGAAATTTTTCAATTGAATACACGCTGAGATGCCTTGGTCTATAAGATTGTCACCTATCTATACCTACATCCCCTCTTGTTTGGACTTAGAAATTTTTCACTTGAATACACTCTGAGATGCCTTGGTCTATAAGATTGTCACCTATCTATACCTACATCCCCTCTTGTTTGGACTTAGAAATTTTTCAATTGAATACACGCTGAGATGCCTTGGTCTATAAGATTGTCACCTATCTATACCTACATCCCCCTCTTGTTTGGACTTAGAAATTTTTCACGTGAATACACGCTGAGATGCCTTGGTCTATAAGATTGTCACCTATCTATACCTACATCCCCTCTTGTTTGGACTTAGAAATTTTTCAATTGAATATACGCTGAGATGCCTTGGTCTATAAGATTGTCACCTATCTATACCTACATCCCCTCTTGTTTGGACTTAGAAATTTTTCAATTGAATACACGCTGAGATGCCTTAATTGTCACCTATCTATACCTACATCCCCTCTTGTTTGGACTTAGAAATTTTTCAATTGAATATACGCTGAGATGCTTTGGTCTATAAGATTGTCACCTATCTATACCTACATCCCCTCTTGTTTGGACTTAGAAATTTTTCAATTGAATACACGCTGAGATGCCTTGGTCTATAAGATTGCCATCTATCAATGCCTACATCCCCTCTTGTTTGGACTTAGAAATTTTTCACTTGAATACACTCTGAGATGCCTTGGTCTATAAGATTGTCACCTATCTATACCTACATCCCCTCTTGTTTGGACTTAGAAATTTTTCAATTGAATATACGCTGAGATGCCTTGGTCTATAAGATTGTCACCTATCTATACCTACATCCCCTCTTGTTTGGACTTAGAAATTTTTCAATTGAATATACGCTGAGATGCTTTGGTCTATAAGATTGTCACCTATCTATACCTACATCCCCTCTTGTTTGGACTTAGAAATTTTTCAATTGAATACACGCTGAGATGCCTTGGTCTATAAGATTTTCACCTATCTATACCTACATCCCCTCTTGTTTGGACTTAGAAATTTTTTAATTGAATTCACTCTGAGATGCTTTGGTCTATAAGATTGTCACCTATCTATACCTACATCCCCTCTTGTTTGGACTTAGAAATTTTTCACGTGAATACACGCTGAGATGCCTTGGTCTATAAGATTGTCACCTATCTATACCTACATCCCCTCTTGTTTGGACTTAGAAATTTTTCACTTGAATACACGCTGAGATGCCTTGGTCTATAAGATTGCCATCTATCAATGCCTACATCCCCTCTTGTTTGGACTTAGAAATTTTTCAATTGAATACACTCTGAGATGCCTTGGTCTATAAGATTGTCACCTATCTATACCTACATCCCCTCTTGTTTGACTTAGAAATTTTTCAATTGAATACACTCTGAGATGCCTTGGTCTATAAGATTGTCACCTATCTATACCTACATCCCCTCTTGTTTGGACTTAGAAATTTTTCAATTGAATTCACTCTGAGATGCTTTGGTCTATAAGATTGTCACCTATCTATACCTACATCCCCTCTTGTTTGGACTTAGAAATTTTTCAATTGAATACACTCTGAGATGCCTTGGTCTATAAGATTGTCACCTATCTATACCTACATCCCCTCTTGTTTGGACTTAGAAATTTTTCAATTGAATACACGCTGAGATGCCTTGGTCTATAAGATTGTCACCTATCTATACCTACATCCCCTCTTGTTTGGACTTAGAAATTTTTCAATTGAATACACTCTGAGATGCCTTGGTCTATAAGATTGTCACCTATCTATACCTACATCCCCTCTTGTTTGGACTTAGAAATTTTTCAATTGAATACACGCTGAGATGCCTTGGTCTATAAGATTGTCACCTATCTATACCTACATCCCCTCTTGTTTGGACTTAGAAATTTTACAATTGAATACACGCTGAGATGCCTTGGTCTATAAGATTGTCACCTATCTATACCTACATCCCCCTCTTGTTTGGACTTAGAAATTTTTCAATTGAATACACGCTGAGATGCCTTGGTCTATAAGATTGTCACCTATCTATACCTACATCCCCTCTTGTTTGGACTTAGAAATTTTTCAATTGAATACACGCTGAGATGCCTTGGTCTATAAGATTTTCACCTATCTATACCTACATCCCCTCTTGTTTGGACTTAGAAATTTTTCAATTGAATACACGCTGAGATGCCTTGGTCTATAAGATTGTCACCTATCTATACCTACATCCCCTCTTGTTTTGACTTAGAAATTTTTCAC
Source organism: Euprymna scolopes (assembly GCF_053919585.1). NCBI lineage: Eukaryota > Metazoa > Mollusca > Cephalopoda > Sepiida > Sepiolidae > Euprymna > Euprymna scolopes. The sequence goes on along the minus strand of NC_136527.1, from coordinate 87,451,830 downwards.
GTGAATACACGCTGAGATGCCTTGGTCTATAAGATTGCCATCTATCAATGCCTACATCCCCTCTTGTTTGGACTTGGAAATTTTTCACTTGAATACACTCTGAGATGCCTTGGTCTATAAGATTGTCACCTATCTATACCTACATCCCCTCTTGTTTGACTTAGAAATTTTTCAATTGAATACACTCTGAGATGCCTTGGTCTATAAGATTGTCACCTATCTATACCTACATCCCCTCTTGTTTGGACTTAGAAATTTTTCAATTGAATTCACTCTGAGATGCTTTGGTCTATAAGATTGTCACCTATCTATACCTACATCCCCTCTTGTTTGGACGTAGTAGTAGTAGTCCAGCCAGCGGACTAAGGTCGGGGGAAGAGGGCGTGGCAGTGAGAGACGGGTGCAAAGTCGTATCACTCCTTCTGAAGCCAGCCAAGCCTTTTAAATTGAAAATATTAATGTGTGTATTTTGAAATGTAAATCACTGGTGACCATGTTTGTACAGGCGGCATATGAAAGGGGCCAACCCTCAGTTTGTTCAGGTATGCTGAAAACGAATATCGCAAGGAAAATTAGCAGAGACAAATAGTTTTGGATCTAGTTTTATTAATGTGTGTATTTTGACATGTAAATCACTGGTGACCATGTTTGTACAGCCGGAATATGAAAGGGGCCAACCCTCAATTTGGTCAGGAATGCTGAAAACGAATATTCGTATATTAATTTTAGGTGAGTAAATTAAGAAGTTGTATATATATATATATATATATATGTATATATATATAACTACTTCATTTACTCACATAAAATTAATATACGAATGTATAGATTTATGCGTAAACTTTAAGTATTTACTTCAAAACTGCTCAATACGTTGGTAGAGCTCGTTAGTAATTTATGAAATATATATGGCGATTTAGCTACACTGAATATTCGGCGTTTCATCCACTATAGGATTCGTTAGCCTGACGAATCCTATAGTGGATGAAACGCCGAATATTCAGTGTAGCTTAATCGCCATATATATTTCATAAATTAATCTCTCTCTATATATATATATATTTATTTGTTAGTACATTTTCATATGGTTTTTAAAGGTAGATAACTCTTATTTTTATTATCTCCCTTGAGAAAGCACACACACACATATATATGTACACTTAATCATTTATTGAAAGCCACAGGATGCATTTTTTGACTATAAATGCATTTGTATCATTAAATGTAACATTCCCATTGGCTATCCCACAAGTAGAGGGTTTTTTAGGATATCTCAGAGTCCAAAATGGGTCAAAATTACCCCAAAATTAGCCAAAAATGGTCGGAAATCACGGATTTTCCAAAATGCACCTCCCAAGCCACACAGGGTGCAATTTTTGACCATTAATGGCTCTATATCATTAAATCTAACATTCTCACTGGCTATCCCACCTATATAGGGCTTTTCAAGGTATCTTAAGGGTCCAAAATGGGTCAAATTTACCCAAACATTAGCCAAAAATGGACAAAAATCACGGATAATCCCCAAAATGCAGGTATTATTATTAATAATTAATAAAAGCTTTTATTTTATTAAAAAATTTATAAAACAATATATTTATGAAATTATAAAAATAAGTTATTTTTTGAAATTTAAAAATTAGTTTTTTATAAATATATGTGTATGAAAGCATAAAAATAAAATTATTGATATCAAAATTACAATTTTTCAAACATCATAAAAAAAAACGTATCCAATACATAATACCCCCAAAATAGTTAAAAGAATATATATATATATATATATATATATATATATATATATATATATATATATATATATATATCTATATAAATAAAATGAACTGAGCGTGCTGGACAATTCACATTATATTTTCACGTTCGTGCCGACCTACCGCTAGCATATATATATATATATATATTAAATTTTAAAAGGTGTTTTTAAAAATTCTTCAAAAAAAAACTATTTTCAATAATTGTTGGTTAAAATTACACTGAAAAACTTTTAAATGATTATTTAAAAAAAAAAAGAAACTTTAATAATTATTATCTATATATAAAGGGCAAAATGTGTGTGTATGTTTTGCAAAAACTTTCGATATACGCGATGGATCTTTACGAGATTGGTATCTAAGCTTCAGCCTCTGTCCCATCAACGAAATGTTGCATCCCTCTGCCTGTTCTACAAGTATTTTAATGGTGAATGCTCTGGCGAACTGCAGACACTTGTGCCCCCCACGACGTAGACACCCTTGACAAACCCGACAGGCAGCTAAATCCCACCTCCACACAGTAGAGATCCCTAGATGTAAAAGATCTTTCTACTCAAGTAGTTTCTTCCCCAGAACCGCTTGACTCTGGAATTCCATTCCAGGTCCCTGCTTCCCCAACTGTACTGACATGCAGAAGTTCAAGTGTAACGTGAACCGACATCTTGCTGGCCAAATCCCAACATAGTACCCCAGTAGTTGCTGCCCCTGATAGTAGCCCCCTACACCAAAGTGGCAATGTGTCTTGTTTGGGGTGAAAATGTAATAAAAAAATATTTTTTTTAAAAAGTGTGATCCTTCGGATGACAAATATCGAAAAATTGGCCAAAACCTTAATTCCTTTACCTTAAACTGGCCACTTTTCTACAAGGAGGGGTCTTTTTTTTTTCGCTGATATTCCGTGAATTTCAGTGGAGGCATCGGCTAAAACGTTAGTTTTTTTTTTTTTTTCTCCTTCGCATTACGTGTTCGAGTCTGCCTTCCTGCCAACTACCACATTTTTTTTTTTTTTTATAACACATTTCCACATTTCTCCACCCAAACTATTGTTGTCTTGTCCCCCCCCCCTACCACCAGGGTGTCCTTACTATGCCTCCACACACCCAGACAACGCCGGGTACCCCTGCTAATATATACAAAATCTAGACAAATTAAAATAGCATATTTAAGCGTATTTTATACCAGGCAAAGCCGGGCGCTAGTTACAAATATAAAAAAAAAAGATTGGAAAAACCTACTAAAAAAAAAAAAGAATACATGCACAAGAGTGTGAGAGAAAAAGAATTGGAGGAAATGATTTTTCTTGTCACCTCTTCCGGTAGCAGTCACGCAGTAAGTTAGGAAGTATGTTAGCTGACTATAACCAAAATGGCAGATGAAACATTTTACCATTAAAATGTTGTTTTTTTTAATTTAAATAATACTGATTATGAAGGACTCGTTAAGGAACAGTTTTTTTTTTATGCACCAGGAACGCTATTTTATTCTTAACAATTTTGTTATGAAATAAATGATTCGATTAACAATCAAACATTTTTAACTTTTAGTTGTGTAAAATAAATGACACTCATGTCGGATAGTGAAACGATAATTAATATTATCAAAATGATAATTAACATTAACAAAATGATAATTAACGTTATCAAAATGGTACTCCACAGTATTGAAACAATACTTAACATTATCGAAATGTTAATTAACATTATCGAAAGGCCAGCTGAACTTTTGGATGTTGTTGAAATCAATTTGAAATATGACATTTTTATGTAATGTCGTTATCTTGTTATGAATAAAAATGTTAAAATGTTATTTGATGATTGAATTTGATTTTCTTCGTTTTCTTGGAATTGTTTTACTTATTTTCTCTTTTCCTAATGATTTTTTTAATATTTTTTTATTATGTTTTTTCATGTTTTTTGTTTTTTTTTTAGTTTTTCGTGATTTTTTCCGTTATATATTTTTCATTATTTTTTAATATTATTTTTTCACAGTATACATTTTTAATTATTTTTTATATTATTATTTTACAGTATACATTTTTCTTTATTTTTTCATTGTTTTATTTATTTTTTACAGTATGTATTTTTCATTATTTTTTTATATTATTTTACAGTATACATTTTTCATTGTTTTTTTAAATTTTTTACAATATGTATTTTTCATTATTTATATTATTTTTTTACAGTATGCATTTTTTATTTTTTCATTATTTTTTTATATTATTTTTTTTATTCTTTTTATATTATTTTTTAATTTTTTTATATTATTTTTTTACAGTATGTATTTTTCATTATTTTTTTATATTATTTTTTACAGTATGTAGTTTTCATTATTTTTTTATATTATTTTTTACAGTATGTAGTTTTCTATATTTTTTTATATTATTTTTTACAGTATGTAGTTTTCTATATTTTTTATTTTTTTTCATTATTTTTTACAGTATGTACTTTTCTATATTTTTTCATCATTTTCCATTGTTTTTCATTATTTTTCAGTATTGTTTTACATTATTTTTTATTTTTCATTATTTTTTTTTTTCATTTTTAAAAAGTTTTTTCCATATTTTTTTCATTATTTTTTTTCATTATTTAAAATTTATTTATTTAATTTTTTTTTTTTCAGTATATATTTTTCAGGATTTAAAAACATTTTTTTAATTTGTTTTCATGATTTTTTTTTTTCATGTATCTGTTGATATTAAGTTTTTTTTTTCTGAGTTTTCTAAATTTCTTGTTTTGGTACGAGTGCATTTTGTGAACCGGACGTATCGGAGCATTCATTCGCAATCAGAAATCAACAACGAACGTGAATGCAGTTACCCAATAACAAGCAACAAATAATATCCCTTTATGTCCGAGTAGCGATATGCCATGTTAGGGGTGAGAGTAAGTAAAAAAAAAAAAACACTAAGTATCGTCTGATTAGAAAGAAATATATCATCTTGTTATCATTTCAATTTTAATATTTTTCTTTTTAAAAAGTACAATGTCAGATTTTTATGCAAGATTAACGTATGAGGTGTACCTTCAATAAGTTTCCAGACTTTTTGTACAAAATTGTCATATGTTAAGTCTTGCGACATTATGTTGAACAAAGATGGCAGCGAAGAATCTTTAGCAATTCCTAGTAACAAAGATGGCGGTGAAGAATCAGTGCAGTTCCGATCTTGAGTGTTAAGCAATTCGCAGTAACAAAGATGGCGGCGAAGAATCAAATGCAGGTTTGTGACAGACGACAGCGAACTGATTGAATCCAAAATTCAACAATTTTTATGGTAACTTTGGAAGTTTCTGATCGGTTGGTTATTATAACTTGTGGTTATCATAACTTGTGGTTATCATAACTTGTGGTTATCATAACTTGTGGTTATAAAAACAATTACATCGAGAGTATCACCAGGACCGCTGCGAAGAAGGTAGGTTCTCTCTATCATGCTAGAAAGCTACTAACGCCTGAAAGTATCCTGTACCTCTATAAGGCCACCATTCGCCCATGTATGGAGTATTGTTGTCATATTTGGGCTGGTGCATCTGCTACTAGTCTCTCGCTCTCCTAGACAAGGTTCAAAAGAAAGTCGCCAACCTGATAGGTCCTGAACTATCATCTAAACTTCAGCCTCTGTCCCATCGACGAAATGTTGCATCCCTCTGCCTGTTCTACAAGTACTTTAACGGTGAATGCTCTGATGAACTGCAAGCACTTGTGCCCCCTCAACGTAAATAACCCCGACAAGCAACTAAATCCCACCCCTTCACAGTAGAGATCCCTAGATGTAAGAGGGCCTTCTACTCCAGTAGTTTCTTCCCCAGGACAGCAAGACTTTGGAATTCCTTTCTCGGTCCCTGCTTCCCCAACTGTACTGACATGCAGAAGTTCAAGTGCAACATGAACCGACATCTTGCTGCCCAACTCCCTATACAGTACCCCTGATGCCGATGTCCCTGATAGTAGCCCCCTACAACAAAGTGGCAATGTGCCTTGTTTGGAGTGAAAATGTAATAAAAAAAAAAAAAAGAAAATATCTTGCGTAGTCATAAAATTTCATTTTCATTAAAATAAAAATATACATTACCAATTTACCTAATTTTTGCCGCATGACATCTTCATTCCATGACAGGTTATTACATCATAAAGTTTCTTTAAAAATTAATCTGTATATATATTTTTTTAATTAAGTTGAATTCTACATAAACACTTTAAATTATTTTGGGCATTTCGTTGAGTTTCTTGTGAGTACAGCCAATAGTCTTTGTCTCTCGACAGACATTTTCCTGTTCAGTGCAAAAAATGTCTTTTGATCCGTTGAAAAACGCCTGACTCGTTTCGTCTCTTTCCCTTGACTTGTAAGTTCGTTTGATCTTTGACTTGAACTCTGGCCTTCCGAGCTGAAAGGTTTCAATGGCTCAAGTTTGGATCGGTCAGTGGATTTGATGTTCCTGTGTAAGCCACTTGACAAAGAAGTAGTTGGTAGTTCACTGTTTGCGGTCGTACCTGGAAGGGAGGCGGACCTTAATTTATTCACAGTGGGCAAGGATTGATGTAAGGGTGACTTGGAAGCACCTAAATAAAAATAAATAAATAAAAACAAAGAAAAAGAATAAATAAATACACCCAAAAAGTAAATGAATAAAAATAAATAAATAAAAAAGTTAAAAATAAATAAAATAAAAATAAAAAATTAATAAATAAAAAGAATAAATAAAAACAAAGAAAATAGAAAATAAATAAATAAATTAAAAACAAAGAAAAATAAATGAATAAAAAAATAAAAGAAATAAAAATAGATAAAATAAAAAATAAATGAATAAAATAATAAATAAATAAAATAAAATTAAACGGATAAAAAATAAAAATAGATAAATAAAAAGTAAACAAATAAAAATAAATAAAATATAAATAAATAAATAAATAAACAAAAAGTAAGTAAATAAAAATAAATAAAGTATAATAAATAAAAAATAAATAAAATATATTAATTAAATAAAAAGAAAATAAATAAAAAATATAAAAATAAATAATTAATAAATAAAAAGAATAAATAAAAACAAAGAAAATAAAAAATAAATTAATTAATTAAAAACAAAGAAAAATAAAAAAAATAAAAGAAATAAAAATAGATAAAATAAAAAATAAAATAAAAATAAACGGATTAAAAAATATAAATAAATAAAAAGTAAACAAATAAAATTAAATTAAATATAAATAAACAAAAAGTAAATAAATAAAAATAAATAAAATATAATAAATAAAAAGTAAATAAATAAAATAAATAAAATATATTAATTAAATAAAAAGAAAATAAATATAAAATAAATAAATAAAAATAAAAAATAAAATAAAAATAGATAAATAAAAAGTAAATAAAAGTAAATAAATAAAATATAATAAATAAATAAAAAAATAAGAATAAAAAATATGAAATAAATAAAAAAATATAAAAATAAATTAAAAAATAAAAGTAAATAAATATAAAAAAGAATAAAAATAAATAAATAAGATAAAAATAAAGGAATAAAAAATAAAACAACATATAAAGAGAAGTAGCAGCCATTGTTTAAATTCTTTGTCTGCCAACGAACACTACAGGCTGCATATAAACAGGTTTGTACCAGTTTTATTTTAAAGCATTTAATCACAACATTTTCACAGCAAAACAAAACAATCAATGAATGGAACACAACATAGGACAAACTTGTGCGTTTCAACAAACACGTACTTGTTTGTATAGTTTTGATTGTTCCAACAATTATTCTCATTTTGAATGTTATTGGCACAACGTTTCGGTCAATGAAACGTAAGATCTTCATCAGGTTTAAAATCCATGTTTTTTCAACTAAGGTTTGGCTTGATTATTTTGTTTTACAGCATCTAGGGTTATAATCAGGATTCGGTTCTGGGGTTTGGGAAGGAGTGAGTCACTCTCTCGACAACCGCACGTTTCTGCCCTCTTCTTTTCCAATCGACCACAATAAAATAATTATACAACAAATAAATGTTACCAAAGGCAAGATTAATTACTCTTCTACCTATCTGGATAAGATAATGAAAGCCTGTTGAGTTAGAATGAAAAAAAAAATGGTGATTTGTTTTTATTCTAATTCGATAGATTTTACAGTACATACATTTTAAATAAAAAAAACACTTTAAAATAAGTTAAAACACAAAAAAAAACTTTTTTTTTTTTTTTACATTAGGTCCACCTCTACAATTTTTTTTAGGTACTTGTACAGTTTAATCAAGACATTAAAAAATGAAAATATCGAAAAAATATTATATTGTACGTATCCGTTATGGACTGAAGATCTCCGGAAAAAAATTTCATTTAATTTGATCGAGTAGTTTTCTAGGGTTATAATCAGCATTTGGTTCTGGGGTTCGGGAAGGAGTGAGTCACTCTCTCGACAACAGCACGTTTCTACCCTCTTCTTTTCCAATCGACCACACCTGGCCTCTCGCCACCAATGTCACACCGCACAATCCGAACGTCAGCAATATGAAATTCTTTTCAAGAGAAGATGTGTCGACTCTTTTCTCTCTGCCCCCCCCCCAGGGAATTTTTCCCTGCTTTTATATCCTCCTATCTAGAAAAAAAAAGGAAGAGACAGGGAAAAAAATGGCTTCTCCCATCATGCTCTGCCTTCCCAAGATGCCCTTCACGTATACAAATGCGCTGGCCATCCTTTCCTTCTTCTTTCCCAAAGAGCGATGCAGATACGCCCGGTACGTTTCTTTTTTTTTTTTTTTTTTTTCTTTTCTAACCATAGCATATCCACCCTTTTCGGGTTATTCAATGCTGAATCCAGTGATTTTGGAAATAATATTTCGATGTTGCATCCAGTTATTCTGTAGACGGTTTTTATTCTTCAAGTTCTTTGCATCCTCAATCGCTAGTTTGTAGTGTTTGGTTTGTTTTTTTTTGTTTTTTTTGTTTTTTGTTTTTTACATGGAGGTCACCACTTATCAAGGCCCGAAGGCCACTCAAGGATAAGGGTTATTGCGTGTACAGTAATCAATGAGATAGTATTGTAGTAATCATTAGTATTGGGGGTTTTGATAGAGTGTCTTACTTAAGGGGGCGATTTGTCAGGAGTTTGTTTACATTGGACTTGAAGACGTCCAAATTGTAGTCAGGTGGGAAACAGGTAAGCGGCAGAGAGTTGCACTGGCGTGCAGTTCTAAGAAAGAAGCTTTGCTCATGGAATTTACGTTTGGATTTAGGCACAGATAAAGAGTGGGGAAAATTGTTGACAGTAGTTTCAGCCAGACTGGTGTTTCTTGTGAAAGATTGGCGAGGGGGGACGAGGGATTGGAGCTCAGACGAACACCTGCCATGGAAATAACGATAAAACAAAGACAGGCTCGCAACATCTCTTCTGTGGGAGAGAGGTTTATATTGGATTTTACCATTTTTGTTCCTTACCCTGCAGAACATGAATGAGTTTTGCTATGGGAGAGGGAAAAGGGTTACAGTATTAATGTTTGGTACATTTGAAGTTAGGAAACCGGTCGGGGGGTGGAGGTAGAAAGGAGAAATGGGAAAAAGAAAAACGGGGGGGAGGGTTGTTTTTGTTTTCGATTTTGCAAAAAATAATTCAATGCCTCCGTTGAGTCTCAGAAGACAAAGGATACCCCCTGTAGGGGCAGATCTGCGCATGTAATTGTGAGGCCAGGGTTGCACAATCTCCAACCACACCTCTCCTGAATCAGCACTGTTTGAGTCCAGTGGCAAGAAGACCAAGATAACTTGAAACAATGCCGAGATAAGCGGAGAGCACATACAGCACCTAAAAGTCCCAACTGGTCACCCATTTAGTACTGACCAGGTTCAACGTTGCTTAACTTTGGTGATCCAGCGGGAACCTGCGTGTCAACATGATTATACCATGCACATAATTACTTAGAACCTAATTAAGTTTTGCAAAAGGAAGTAGAAAAATCAAAACGCATCAATGTTAGGTGCATTTCGTCTCAGGAAGCCAATATCTTCAGACAGCCTGATTTGGTAGCACCAGTTCAGCTAAGGAAAAGGGAGTTTTTTCAACTAAGGTTTGGTTTGGTTTGGTTGTTTTGTTTTACGGCATATCAACCCTTTTCCGGTTATTTAATGCCGAATCCAATTATTTTGGAAATAGTATTCATGTTGCATCGAGTTATTTTGTAGAAGGTTTAATTCTTCAAACTTTTTGTATCTTCAATCATTAGTTTGTTGTGTTTGGTTTGGTTTGGTTGTTTTATAGTGGATTTTGTCGTTTTTGTTCCCTGCCCTGCAGAACATGAATGAGTTTTGCAATGGGAGAGGGAAAATGGTTACAGTATTAATTTTTGGTATATTTGAAGTTAGGAAATCGGTCAGGAAGTGGGGGAGATAGAAATGGGGAAATGGGAAGAAAGAAAAGGGGGGAATGGGTTGGTTGTTATTTGGTGTAAAATCCATGTTTGTTTTTTTTTCAACATTCAAATGACACTTAGGAGGAGAACAGTACTTCAAAGAATTTAAATAATGCAAAAGATTCCAGAGTTCAACAAGAAACACCTGAAGAAGGTCGGAGGTTACATTGACTGAAACTTTGTGAAAAATGACACGGACCATTTTTATCATCTGCAGACACAATTTTCATCATATGCTATTCAGGCCGCTAAACTGTAGTTTTACCAAGAACAATAGTTCGAATAATTAAAATGATCCACAGTAAAAGTTTCAATGTAATGTGAACAAACATCTTTCTGCCCATCATAGTCCCCCGTCAAACATGATTCCAAGTAGTAACCCCTTACGTAGCAATATGCCTTGTTTGCGGGTGCAAAAGTAAAACAAAAAACAGGTCATGGATGTACGCTGAATATTATATTCTCATGAAGGTTGAAGGTTCGATTCTCAGCGTGGGCGACCACAAAATACAATTGCAAATTACTTCGGACCTCTATCCAGTTATGGCTGACGGAACAAGAACATGCTACCCGCTTGAAGTAAATAAAGGGTTCCGTTCAAAATTCCATCCAGATTCCGGAATTCGACAGAAAGATTCCCAAGTGCGACAAGGTACACCTGAAGAAGGTTGGAGGTTCATCGGTTGAAACGTTGTGAAAATGACATTCATGGACCATTTTTATCATCTGCAGACACAATTTTTTTATCAGATGTTGTTCAGGCCGCTAAACTGTGGTTTTACTAAGAACAATAGTTTGAATAATTGAAATGATCCAAAGTTTGTCTTACCGCCTGTTTTCTTCACTTGCAATAATTCTAACCTGACGGCGGCCAAGGAAACACTTAGTTCGAATCTTTCATCGCATTCTTTTTGAACTGTTTCTTGTAAGGTTATTATCTGAACGAAATAAAGAAAAAATTGAATAAGAATTTTTTTTTTTTACACAGGCATCACCACAATATCAAGGCCAAGAGGCCACTCAAGGATAAGGGTTAAAGAGTGTACAGTAGAAATTGGAAAATATAGTAATCATTAGTAATGAAAATTCGGTAAATTTGTTAACTTCTATGGAACGGCTCACCAAGAACTTATTTACGTTAGACTTGAACACAACTATATTGTAGTCAGCCGGAAAGCAGGAAAACGGAAGAAATTCCACAGGCGTGCAGTTCTAAGAGAGAAGCTAGATAAAGAGTGAGGGGAATTATTGATAGTGTTTACAGCTAGACGAGTGTTTCTTGTGAAAGTTTGGCGAGGGGGGACCATAGACTGAAGCTCAGTCGAACACTTTCCATGAAAATAACGATACATCAGAGACAAACTCGCAACATCTCTTCTGTGAGATAGAGGTTGCAGGGAAGAGAAAAGGACATCTCCTACGAGGCTACAAAGTCTATTTTGAACTCTATCAAGTCCTTTCTAGCAGCTCCTGCCCAGATGTCGCAACAGTATTCCATCTTTGGACGTACCTGGTTCTTATATAGATAGAGAATTGCATCAGCAGTGAGATATCTACTGGATCGATAGAAAGAGCCCACCATTTTTCCAGTGGCGCTGACAACAGATTTGATGTACGTGTTCCATTTAAGATCAGGAGTAATTGTGAAGCCCAGAAGCTTGTCAAAACTTGAGGCCTCCTGAAGACGAGAGCCATTCATTTCAATTGATGCCAGATGTGGATCAGAATGTTGATGATGTAAAGAGTGAAGCTTGGTTTTAGATGCATTAAAAGTAACCAGCCACTCCTTTCCCCATTGTACCATGTGCTCAAGATCAGAGGAGAGAGAATCAGAGAGAACTTGGTCGTTTACTGTCTTAGATGTGCTACCATAAATGGTAGTGTAATCAGCATAAATGTTTACAAATGATGTAACACACATAATGAAACTTTTACATCTTAATTCGTTCTAAAACAGTTTTTAGATTTTTAAGACTACTGT
>NC_136527.1:87394692-87432192 GCF_053919585.1 Euprymna scolopes | reverse complement strand
TCTCTTCTGTGAGATAGAGGTTGCAAGGAAGAGAAAAGAACATCTCCTACGAGGCTACGAAGTCTATTTTGAACTCTATCAAGGCAGGACAAGTTCTTTCTAGCAGCTCCTGCCAAGATGTGGCAACAGTACTCCATCCTTGGACGTACCTGGCTCTTATATTGATAGAGAATTGCATCAGCAGTGAGATATCTACCGGATCGATAGAAAGATCCCACCATTTTTCCAGTGGCCCTTGCAACAGATTTGATGTACATGTTCCATTTAAGATCAGGAGTAATTGTCCAGCCCAGAAGCTTGTCAAAACTTGAGGCCTCCTGAAAACGAGAGCCATTCATTTCAATTGATGCCAGATGGGGATCAGAATGTTGATGATGTAAAGAGAGAAGCTTGGTTTTAGATGCATTAAAAGTAACCAGCCACTCCTTTCCCCATTGTACTACGTGCTCAAGATCAAAGGAGAGAGAATCCGAGAGAACTTGGTCATTTACGGTCTTAGATGTGCTACCATAGATGGTAGTGTCATCAGCAAAAATGTCTACGAATGATGTAAGGATGTGATTTGGAAGATCATTAATGTAGATCAGGAAAACAGTTGAGCCCAGGATGGACCCCTGAGGGACTCCAGCATTAATACTGTGAGCTTCTGATTTTTGCCCCTCAACTACTACTCTTATGAACCTATCAGAAAGAAATGATTTAATAATTGAGAAGACATTTCCAACTATACCATAGCTGGAGATCTTGTGAAGTAAACCTTTATGCCATACCCTATCAAAGGCCTTTGATATGTCAAGAGCAATTACCCTAGAAAGGTTGCCTCTGTCGAGAGATTTGCTAATCCTATGGGATATAACTGTAAGCACATCTGCTGTAGATCTAGCAGAATGGAAACCATATTGAGTGTCACTAAGAAGGTTATTTTAATTGAGATGGTTGATTACTTCTGTATTTAACACAGATTCCAGCAACATACTCATGACACACAGGAGACTTATTGGCCTGTACTGAGAGGGAGATGACATATCATCTGAGTTCTTAAATACAGGGCATACTGATGAGATTTTCCAGGGTGATGGGAAGCTATTCTCGTTTAACGTTTAAACAGTTTTGTAAGGATGGGCGCTAGTTCTGGTTGAAGTTTTTTGAGTACTATAATTGGAATACCGTCAGGGCCAGTTGCTTTACTGGAACCAAGGTTTTTGATTAGCTTGGCAACATCACATACAGATATATGTATATCACATAGCGTGTTTTCTGATACAGAAGGAAATATTGGGGGTTGGCAGCCTTGGTCGCAAAGGATAGAATTAGCTGCAAAGTTCTTGGCAAAGAGTTTGGCTTTGTCTGATGCTGACGAAATTACCTCAGGTCCATTGATGATAGTTGGGATAGAGCACACGCTTCTGTTCAGGATTCTGTTTGCTATTTGCCAAAACTGGTGGGAACCAAGCTGCTGCTCAGCTACTTTGGACTTGACAGACTGAGCATACAACTCTCTTGCGTTCTTTATTACTTTCTTACAATGGTTGCTGGCAGTCCTGAAAACGGCTTTAGTTTCCATACATCTATTACATTGGAAGCAGTGGAAAAAGTGATTTCTGTGCGCAATGGCAGCAGCACATTCTGGAGAGAACCATGGCTGGCTGTTAGGTTTTTGCTGGAACTTTTTCGAGGGTATGAAACGGTCTATACCTACAATTAACCATTTGGTCAGGTCTGATACTATAGAGGACACATCCTTTTTAAATATGGAACGCAGAAGTAGATCCGATATAAATGTATGGAAGCTATATCAGTCAGCCTTAGTGTATCGATATACTGTACGATGGAGAGGTACATCTGGGGACTTATTACATTTCATTTTTATCTTAATTGATACAACAGAGTTGTCGTAAGATCCAAGAGGAGACAGAACGGAAACTGAACATAGTTCAGGGCAAGTTGTGAGAAAAAGGTCTAGTAGACTCGCATATTGGCCGTCATTGTCGGGCACACGGGTGAGTTCGTGAACAATCTGAGTGAGGTCATAAGCAATGGAGAAATCATGACAGAACCTCCCCCTCATCATCGGTATATATATTATATATATTTGATAACATAATTATATATATTATATATATTTGATAACATAATTATATATATTATATATATTTTACCGTTTTTAATTCAGTTAGTTACATAAGTGTAGTATTGGGAATCCCAGTTTAATTGCTATATAGGTAGTTTTAGAAATAGAAAGATATATAAAAATATTTGGGTTCTCATCAGCGAGTTAGCCCGGGTCAGAAAAGGTTGGGTTTGACAGGCATCAAACCCAAGTCACCTTGAACGACCTAGATTAGAATGTACCAGAAATTAAGGGGTGACATGGAATTGACGACCACATGGAAACGTGAGAGTTTGTTTTTGGGCAGCAGAAGAATGCAGATGGGAGATTTCGGTCTCTCCCGACGGCCAGGGTCCGAGATGTTAGGCTTTTTTTTTACAAGGTGGTCACCACTTATCAAGGTCCGGAAGCCACTCAGGGATAAGGGTTATTGCATGTACAGTACGTTAGTGTTGAGATTTAATAAAGTGTTTACTTAAGGGGCGGTTCATAAGGAATTTGTTTACGTTGGACTTGAAGACATCCAGGTTGTGGTCAGGTGGAAAGCAGGCAGACGGAACAGAGTTCCACAGGCGTGCAGTTCTAAGAAAGAAGCTTTGTTTATGGAATCCACGTTTTGATTTAGGCACAGATAAAGAGATAAGTTTTTGACAGTGGATTCAGCTAGACGGGTGTTTTTTGTAAAAAATTGGCGAGGGGAGACCAGAGATTGGAGTTCAGACGAGCACCTGCCATGGAAATAACGATAAAACAAAGATAGGCTTGCAACGTCTCTTCTGTGGGAGAGAGGTTGCAGGGAAGAGAAAAAGGCACCCCCACTAAGCCACGAAGTCTATTTTGTACTCTGTCAAGGCAGGATAGGCTGTTTTTAGCAGCTCCTGCCCAGATATGGCAGCAGTATTCCATCCTTGGACGTATTTGAAGCTTCAGTCCATCTTGTTGTTCATTGATGAATCTGTCTGCAGCATCCACTCCCCAGAAAGATGGAGACCAGCGACCAAGATGTCATGTGCTGACTAAGGCAAACCAGGTACGTTCGTATTATATTGTCGCACATACACATCTCGGAAACTCCCCAAGGCAAGAGAAACTGTAAGACATTAAAAGAATAGCAAACACACACACACACACACACACACACAGTGAACTGCACGTAAGAACACACGTTTACACGTAAGAATACACACACACCCACACGTACATGTAAGAACATTGATAAAAACATGCAGACCCGTAACAATAAACGTTAGAAATAATAAACAGTAATAAGAAATACATGTAATTAATTTTATTAGACTTTGCAAATCTTACTCTACAGTAGTATTGAGTACTTTTTCAGTTTTTTTTACCATTTTAATTTTACTTATTAAATATTATATATATATATATATGTTTTTATTACCATTTTTAATCCGTTTGGTCACACACGTTTTGATTACTGCATCGTTTTAACGATCCGATAATTTCATCAAACTTCACAGAAATGAATATTTATTTCTGTGGAGTGTGATGAAATTATCGGATCGTTGACACGATTCAGTAATCAAAACGTGTGTAACCAAGCAGATTAAAAACTGTAAAAAAAAACAACATATTTTGCTCTACTGCAGTATTGAGCACTTTCTTCAGGTCTTTTCACCATTTACCATTTACTCATTATATATATATATATATATATATATATATATATATATAAAATTAAAATTTCTGACGTGAAATGATTGAAGTTCACATCAAAAGATTTTTATTATTCTATGTAAGACAAAGAATACATTTGAAATATTTTAACTCCTTATCGTATAGGATTTCGATGTCTACCATCTCTTCAGAGGAGAAAATATTAGCAAATAGTTATAATGGTTTACACCTTATTTGCTAAAGTCAGTTAGACATGGAAAATCACAATTAAAAGTTGTATAAGTATTTAAATGTCATAGAGAAAGGAAAGTTAATGCAAAGGACATAAAAATTCACATCCAAATTGCATGGTAAAATCCGAAGTAAATGCCTTTGATAGCAGTCTTGTAAAATGATCCAAACTGTATTTTGAGTAATGCACATCACAAGGTAATAGTCCGAAGTAGGCATTTCCCTGGAGTATGGTGTCCTGATTTCGAATCTCACTAGATTCAGCCACTCTGATGAGTCGTAGACGACGAAACACGTATCAGTGGATAATTATATTTTAAAAATAATATATATACCGCTCCCCATGTGGGGTTACCAAGTTGGTTAAAGGGAAACTTATTCCCAACTCGTATTTAGGTAAAAATACTCTTTCGTAAATAATTGAATTCATTCAAGACGTATCGCAAAAACAAAAAACATATATATATATATATATATATATATATATATATGTTTTTTGTTTTTGCGATAAAACAAAAAACATATATATATGTTTTTTGTTTTTGTGATACGTCTTGAATGAAGAAGACGTATCGCAAAAACAAAATATATATATATATATGTTTTTTGTTTTTGCGATACGTCTTGAATGAATTCAATTATTATATATATATATATATATATATATATATATATATGTGTATGTATATTTGTGCATGCATATATAATGAAGTAATTCTTACCCAGTTGAGTTTGTAGATGCTTGATGACCTGCTTGAGAGCACTGACTTCTTTTTTCATTGATTCCTCTTTCTCGGTGCTCATCGATCTTGTCGTCGATAACAATTCTTCCAGATCCTTAATTGCATTCACGTGACATTTCACGGCGTTCCCAACCTGCTCCTTTAACTAACATAACAAACAATAAAGATTTTCAGAGTTTTTTTTTTAAGCAAACAACAAATAAAAGTAATTTAAAAAATATAAAAGACATTTAGGTTCATAGGAAGCAAAACAATGCAGAGAAGTAACGGATAGACAGAAACTAAATAACTTTAGATATAATTGTGAGACCAGCTATGCAGTTTCAATAGGTCCTACAACAAGCTATGCAGTTTCAATAGGTCCTACAACAAGCTATGCAGTTTCAATAGGTCCTACAACAAGCTATGCAGTTTCAATAGGTCCTACAACAAGCTATGCAGTTTCAATAGGTCCTACAACAAGCTATGCAGTTTCAATAGGTCCTACAACAAGCTATGCAGTTTCAATAGGTCCCACAAGAAGCTATGCAGTTTCAATAGGTCCCACAATAAGCTATGCAGTTTCAATAGGTCCTACAACAAGCTATGCAGTTTCAATAGGTCCCACAAGAAGCTATGCAGTTTCAATAGGTCCCACAAGAAGCTATGCAGTAACCAAGAAGGCTAACATGCTGGTCAGTCGGTTTGCCTCAAACTCCACATTGGACCCGGAAAACCACTCCCTCCCTGACTTCCCTTTGCGGACAGACGCCACACTAGAATGATCTGAAAATCACCCCTTCTTAGGAGCGTGATATCATAAAAAAACCTTGACACTTCAAAAGCATGTGGACCTGATCTCATCCTGGCAATGCTATTAAAAAAATGCTCTGCTGAGTTTGCCCCAGTCCTCTCCAAATCACAACGTATTATTAGGAAAATATTTGTTTATTTTTCCTCTACTTATTACGTTGTGATTTGGTTGCAAGCGCACTTGCTGCATATTTTATTTTATTCAAATTTAAACAACGTTTCTATATGAACTCTCATTCTTGACGTTATTTTCACGTTACCTACGCACAATTCAAACATTTCAAAATACAACCGGCAGATACAACACACGTAGTTTTTAATATTTGTCTTATGGTTAGTGATGTGGTTTGTACGATAGGAATTTCTAGTTTGTTCAGTGTGTTACGAAACATCTCCAAAACAAACCAGTTTCCAATGGAGGTATATACACTATTCCTTGCCAAAATTGCCATCATAAATTCGTTGGTGAAACCCAGCATAAATTAGAAAAAAGGCTCAATGAACACAAAAGAGATATAAAAAAACAGCAATTCTCTAAGTGCATTATTCTCTCATTCATTGCAAAATAACCACACCTTTGACTTTAAACAAGCAAAAGTAGTTAAATTTATTTCAAATAAACCGCGCTGGAGACTTCTTGAATCTGCGCTTATCGCAATTTCAAGCACAATTAAACAGCGTGCAGGTTTCTATAACATAGCGCCATTAATAAGTAAACTTTTATTAAAAGAACATTATTTAACTGTAGACACAGGTTAACCCTCTCACACCATTCAAACACCCCCTCTAATAATTAATACATAAAATCTCAATCAATAAATTACATAACAAAAAACACTCATTTCATTTCTGTTACAAACCTATATTTGAATTTCAACAGATATATATTTTTTCCAGTAAGAATATCAGTTTTATTTTTAAATTACATTAACGACTTATATGACGTCACTAAAATTTCCCGCTCTTTAACAGCACCAGCCCCTTTTTGAATTTCCAACGTCTCTTTCCTTTTTTTCTGAAACAGAACTGCGTCACACTTTGCACGTGAAACATTTTCAAATATTTTGTACTGGTATTTTTTGTTCTTAATCTCATTCATCCAGAGGAAGTCTCGAAATAAAGACGAAACGTTGAGGAACACATAATACGGTTTGTTCCTTTTTATTTCTCTATTTTGTCGGAATACTATTTCCATTATTTTCATCATATATATTATATTATATATACATATATTATATACATATATTATATATATCATATATACATATATATAGATAATATATATTATCTATATATATTATATTATGTAATATATATACTACATATATTATGTATATATATATTATATATATTATGTATATATATATTATATATATTATGTATATATATTACATATATTATGTATATACATATTACATATATTATGTATATATATATTACATATATTATGTATATATATTATATATATTATGTATATATATTACATATATTATGTATATATATTATATATATTATGTATATACATATTACATATATTATGTATATACATATTACATATATTATGTATATACATATTACATATATTATGTATATACATATTACATATATTATGTATATATATATTACATATATTATGTATATATATATTACATATATTATGTATATACATATTACATATATTATGTATATATATATTACATATATTATGTATATACATATTACATATATTATGTATATACATATTACATATGTATATACATATTACATATATCATGTATATATATATTACATATATATATTCCATATTTAAAAAGGATGTGTCCTCTATAGTATTAGACCTGACGGAATGGTTAATTGTAGGTATTGATCGTTTCATACCCTCGAAAAAGTTTCAGCAAAAACCGAACAGCCAGCCATTGTTCTCTCCAGAATGTGCTGTTGCCATTGCGCACAGAAATCACTTTTTTTCACTGTTTCCAACGTAATAGATGTATGGAAACTAAAGCCGCTTTCAGGACTGCAAGCAACCATTGTAAGAAAGTAATAAAGAGCGCAAGGTGGTTGTATGCTCAATCTGTTAAGTCCAAAGTAGCTGAGCAGCGGCTTGGTTCCCACCAGTTTTGGCAAATAGCAAACAGAATCCTGAACAGAAGCGTGTGCTCCATCCCAACTATCATCAATGGACCTGAGGTAATCTCGTCAGCATCAGACAAAGCCAAACTCTTTGTCAAGAACTTTGCAGCTAATTCTACCTTTTGCGATCAAGGCCGCCAACCCCCAATATTTCCTCCTGTATCTGAAAACACACTATGTGAGAAACGTATATCTGTACGTGATGTTTCCAAGCTAATCAAAAACCTTGATTCCAGTAAAGCAACTGGCCCGGACGGTATTCCAATTATAGTACTCAAAAAACTTCAACCTGAAGCCACGAAGTCTATTTTGTACTCTGTCAAGGCAGGATAGGCTGTTTTTAGCAGCTCCTGCCCAGATATGGCAACAGTATTCCATCCTTGGACGTACTTGGCTTTTATATAGATAGAGAATTGCATCAGTAGTGAGATATCTTCTGGAGTGGTAGAAGGATCCCACCATCTTTCCAGCGACCTTGGCAACAGACTTGATGTACTTGTTCCATTTCAGATCAGGAGTAAAGGTCAAACCCAGAAGCTTGTCAAAACACGGGGCTTCACCCAGACGAGAGCCATCCATCACAATTGATGCCAGATGGGGATCAGAGCGTTGATGATGTAAGGATAGGAGTTTGGTTTTGGATGCATTAAAGGTAACCAGCCACATCTTCCCCCACTGAACCACGCGCTCGAGATCAGAGGAGAGAGAATCAGAGAGAACGTTGTCATTTACAGCCTTTGATGTGTTGCCGTAGATGGTCGTGTCATCAGCATATATATATATATGTATATGAAAACATGAGGTAAGCACAACTCTTTGCAGAGAATGAAACGCGAAATATTCCATGTAGCTTAATTGCCATATATATTTTTATATTCTATTCTTTGCCACCATGCCGTTTGTTTTACATAAGTTTTAAAGTAAAAAAAAACACAATAGCAAGAAATTTTTTCAAAAGTTAAATTTTACCTACTTTGTCTTCAGCATTCTGATTGTCTTCGTGATATCTATCAACCAATTCTTGGTATTTCTGCTTTTCAATTTCGAGTTCCTGATGACAAATAATATCATATTAATAACATTTAAAATGGAATCGTCTTTATCAGTTTATCTGCACTTCACTAAATTGTCTTTTAGGTATGACTAGCCTGGGTGTCCGGCATTGCCTGGGTGTGTGTAGGTGTGTTGCACAAAGGGCCCGGTCTAAGCTGGGTTGACATGCTAGTATATGTATGTGTATATACATATATGTATTTATATGGATAAAAATGTGGCACGCATCTGCGGATGGAATGTGGGGAACATGACAACTAAATCAGAATTGTTTCAATATTTCTCACGAATGTAAACAAAATTTGTTATTGTTTGAGAAGGAATGTAGCAATTAAAGGAATTATGATTATGTTGATGTTTTTAAAAGTTGACAGAAAAAGTGACACGAAAAAGATTGGCAGATTGAGATTTGATTGTCAGCCAAGCGGACACAACGATACAGAAATTTATTTGATTTTTTTTTCGTTTTGCTTTTGTTTTCTTTCTGTCTGTCTCTCTCTCTGTCTCTCTCTGTCTTTCTCTGTCTCTCTCTCTCTCTCTCCCTATCTATCTATCTGTTTGTTTCTTTCTCTCTCTCTCTCTCTCGCTTTCTCTCTTTCTCTTTCTCTCTCTTTCTCTCTATTTCTTTCTCTCTCTTTCTCTCTATTTCTTTCTCTCTCTCTTTCTCTCTGTCCCCCTCCCACTCCTCTCTCTCTCCACCATAACAGGAAAACAATGAGGAATAAAAACGGACTGTTGCTTACACCAAATGTGTTGTTGTGTATTTGAATTCTAGAAAAAAGGTTCATAATATAACAGGTGTGTGTAAGGGTGCTGGTTGCGCAAAAAAAAAAATTTAGGAGTAGAAGGCAGACTCGAACTCCGTAACACGCAGGAGGGAAAAAGGAGGTGAAAAAATAGCAAACGGTCTCATCGATGCGGCCACCACAATTGCGACGTCACGGGCAGTTGAAATAACGTGTTTTATGTGACGTCATTGATGCGAGACTTGAATCACTTGCAAAAATGTTGATGACAAAAGTGACCCCTCCTTGTAGAAAATGACTCAGTTGAGGGTGAAAGAATTAAAGTTTTTCGGACAATTTTTCGATATTTGTCGTCTGAGACATCAAGCTTTAAAATGATATAGATTTTGTCATGGTCCGACACGTCTGTCGGAAGTTTTTTGCGAGACACACACACATACACATATTTTGCTTTTCATATTATAGCTTTGTGCCAAAACCCCTTATAAAAGATTAATTAGCAACACCAAAGCACAGAGTAATTAATCAACGCCTTTTTTTTTTAGAACAAAACAACAAAAGCATTTATTTTGAAAGAAGAAGGATTCTATCTGAATTGAAAGAAAGAAAAGCAATAGAAAGTGTTCTCGTGTCGGGAGGCAGAAACTTAAATTGTCTCCAGGTTGTCCCGTGGAGGTCTTCAGTGAAGTAGTTGCAGCCTGGAGGATTTAGTGAACTGAAATTGAGAAGACTAAGGTCCGTCTTCTTTGGTGGTCTGAGCTCTTCTGGTGGCTGATGCTTAGTTCCTAACAGAGGTAATTAGTTCTTTAAAGGACATATAGGATAAATGAGTCCCACTAGGTGACAGGTCAGTGCGTGGTTGCATCAGTCAGCAAGGGGACATTAATCCACAAAAGAAAATAATTATCTATATATATAAAAGCGAAAATGTGTGTGTGTGTGTGTGTGTTATGTATGTATGTTCGCTTTTCGTGTATGTCTGCAAAAGACTTTTTCCGGGAAATGATCGGTCGGCTCACTCCTAAAAACTTTTTATATGCTGTAGAAAAGATAATATCTACGAGTTAAGAACGGGGGTCGCCTGTCTATTTAATTGGCCCGACTTTGTAAAGCTAAATATTCTACATTTTTGGATTGCTGTGTGTGGATTCGGCTTTTTCGTATAATAAAAGCAAAACTAATTCAAAGCTAGGCATCGTTCGTGGCGCGATCGCAGGAACGTCGAAAAGCAATCAGCTTTGATCAATGCAGAGCTTTCCTTATATCAGACAATTGCTATTCAATTTGGACAATCCCAAGGGAAGCTGGTTTGCCCCCCCCCATCATCTTGAGGAAGCCAAAACTGCCCCGCATTGAAACAAAGTAAACAAACCCCAAAAGACTGCCCCGCAGCAAATAAAAAACTGCCATGTCATCGTAACTCTCCCGCGATGACCTCATTAAGCGGCCACCTGTCAATCAAACCTCTTTGACTTGACTCACTTGTTAACCTTCAACTTATCACGCTTATCAATTCCTCTCCCCTCATGGCTGAGATGGTTAGGTGGCTGGCTTTTTTTCCCCCTTTCGTTTCCACCTTTGCGTCAAGGCTTCGGGGTTCAATCCTACCTTCCTATTAAAACTTTTTTTCTTTTACACCTCCAAACACTCGGCCAACATTTTTTTTTTTTAAACACACACACCTCCAAACACCCAGGCAATGCCGGGTACCTTCCGCTAGTAATATATAAAAAGCACCATGTCTTTCTGTCTGTCTGTCTGTCTGTCTGTCTCCATATTTTCAATCTCTATCTCCTCTGAAACTAGAAGGTATAATTGTAGCACAATGGGTGAGAGTCAAGCTCCCGGCTCCCCTCATTTGGGGTCCATTTACCAGATGTGTACCGTTCTTGTGAGTGAGACAAGCACAAACTCAGGGAGTGCACAGTTTTAAAGGTTTCCGCTGTCAGTATGGGTGATTGACAAGTGCTTTGTGTAAACTAGTACAGAGAGGTGATAAGAGGTCACGCCTTCTTGCTAGCAATCGAATTTAAAACTATGTTCAAATGTTATGTATGCCTTTCTCTCTTTCTCTCTCTCTCTCTCTCTCTCTCTTTCACTCCTTTTCTCTCTCTTTTAATGAAGAAAGAGAATTGAATTGTATTGTAAAATGCAGTCGAGGCTTGGATTCTATGCGTGACAGACACATAACAGTTTTGCGATAGGGCCCTCAAATGATTGGATTTTTATGGGCCGTTCTTTTATGGACCGTTCTTTTATGGGGCTTTAATCGGTTAAAATATTTATAAGGGGTCAAAATTTAAAAAATCGTCATACATTTTGTACATTCATCTTAGTTTATTTTTAATTTTTAATAAGTTCATATGCATGTCACGTTTGTACAGTGGTAACGTCACCAGCTTTGAATGCTAAAGTTTTGATTTCTGTTTCGATTCTAGCTGATGGCACCCAAATAATTTTTTATTTTACTTTTGAAATCACGACTCTATAATAATATATACGAAATCTGGACAAATTAAAATATCATATTTAAGCGTATTTAACGCCCGTGTAAAGTCGGGTGCCCCCCTTTGACCTACTAGTTGAGAAGACGTTTGAACCATCCGAATAATACGAGGGGTGTTCTAAAAATATTTTTTTTTTATTTCGCCCGAATGGATCAGATAGTATTGTTATGATGACTGAACTTATGCATTCATGACCTGAAAGTTTCATCTCTCTGTTGCACATATTGACAGTGGGAGACTCTAAGAATGCAACCCCTGTCATGGATGTGCGTCAGAAGCAGAGATGCATCATTGAATTCCTCTATGCAGAAAACATTGAATCAACATTAACCGGCGCCTGTTGAATGTGTACAAAGCTGATACAGTTGATTTCAGGACAGTTAGGAGACGGGTCCATCGATTTCAGAGTGGCGACAGAGATGTGAGTGCTAAAGCGTGCTCTGGACACCCATGCATAGCCACCACCCAATCGCTGGCAAAGGTACATTGAGAATGGTGGTGACTATGTAGAAAATTAAATTTTAGAGCACAAAATGTTGCTCGTTTTAATAGTACCACTCCCGTCTTCGTGGCTCTTCAGCTTTTTTTTTTTTTTTTAAATAATTTTTGGAACAACCCTCGTACATTATTGTTGTTATGTAAAATTCAAAATGGACTCATACGATCATGAAATTCTCTGTAAATTTTCCTTTCATTTCCTGCATTTCTTTGTTGTGATTATTTCGTTCCTGTTGTAAGGCAGTTTCTAACTGAAAGACAAAAAAAAAAATGGTTTATGAATAATTTTCATCATTAATGTTGGATTGTTTATTTCAGCAAAAAAACGTTAGGAAACATTTGTTGTTGACAAATATTATCATATTTTTTATATGTATACACAAAACAATGCTGAAATCGAAATAATAAAATTTAATAAAATAATAGGAGACTATAAACCTGGCTACATATACAGGAAAATTAAAATCACAAAACAGGATACCCTCTAAGACCCATAATCTCTCAAATCCCCACTCCAGTTTATAATATCGCTAAAACAATCAATAACATTATCCAACCTTACATACCTAGTAAATACTGCATAAAATCTGCCACCGACTTCTTTTTTTTTATTATTATTATTACATTTTCACCCCAAACAAGGCATATTGCCACTTTGGTGTAGGGGGCTAATATCAGAGGCAACAACTACTGGGGTACTATGTAGGGATTTGGGCAGCAAGATATCGGTTCACATTACACGTGAACTTCTGCTCGTCACTAGAGTTGGGGAAGCAGGGACCTGGAATGGAATTCCAAAGTCTAGCGGTTCTGGGGAAGAAACTACAGGAGTAAAAAGATCTTTTACATCTAGGGATCTCTACTGTGTGGGGGTGGGATTTTGCAACCTGTCGGGTCTGTCGAGGGTGTTCACGTTGTGGGGGCACAAGTGCTTGCAGTTCGTTAGAGCATTCACCATCAAAATACTTGTAGAACAGGCAGAGGGATGCAACGTTTCGTTGATGGGACAGAGGCTGAAGCTTAGATGCCAGTTCAGGGCCTATCAGATTTGCGACTCTCTTTTGAACCTTGTCAAGGAGCGAGAGACTAGTAGCCGATGCACCCCCCCCCCCCAAATATGACAGCAATACTCCATACATGGGCGAATGGTTGCCTTATAGAGGTACAGGATACTTTCGGGTGTTAGTAGTTTTTCTAGCACGGTAGAGAGAGCCGATCTTCCTTGCAGCGGCCCTGGCAATGCCTTCAATGTAATTGTTCCAACTCATGTTTTAAAATTAAACTCCCCCCCCACAAATGCATAACCGCATCCCTTGACATCGAAAACCTCTTTACTAATGTCCCTATAAATGACACCAATTATCATCAATCAAGTATACAACCACAATACAATACTCCCTCCAGCTATAAAACCCCAAACCCTAGAAAAGTTACTATTAAAATGTACCACACAAGTTCCCTTCACTGACCCTAATTGGAAAATATACATTCAAATAGATGGCGTCTCAATGGGATCATCTCTAGGCCAAACATTCGCAAAACTCCAATCCCTGGTCCCTCCTCGCCAATCTTTCACGAAAAACACCCGTCTAGCTGAATCCACTGTGAAAAATTTCCCCCACTCTATATCTGTGCCTAAATCAAAACGCGGATTTCATGAGCAAAGCTTCTTTCTTAGAACTGCACGCCTGTGGAACTCTGTTCCGTCTGCCTACTTCCCTCCGGACTACAACTTAGATGTCTTCAAGTCTAATGTTAACAAATTCCTAATGAACCGCCCCCCTAATTAAACACTTCATAAAATCTCCTCACTAACGTGATGTACTTACAATAACCCTTATCCCTGAGTGGCTTCCGGGCCTTGATAAGTGGTGATCACTGTGTAAAAAAAAAAAAAAAAAAAAAAAAATACTATATGACCCACCGCGAAAATAAAATCTTCTCAGATAAAAAAAAATGAACTCACTTTCTATGCCCGATATGTTGACAACCTATTCATTGCAGGCGAATAAGTACAAGTCACTAAAAAAATCAAACTAAACCTAGAAACACACTCTGTCCTCAAATTCACCCATGAATCAGATAGAAATAACAAAATACCATTTCTCGATGTATTAGTAGATTCCGAACTTGAAATAATAAAAACATTTAACTCTACTAACGTATTGAGCACTTTTTTCTTGTTTTTTACCAAATATACATATGTAGCAGAAACAAATGGGACTTTTTTCTTTCATGAATCAATGCCTCTCCCGTGTGCTATTTGGCCACATATTGACCAATCAGGGGCACGGCGCATTGATCTTTCTTATCCACTAAGGAAATTGGCCAGCAGCCAGTTTGAAGAATAACAACTCGTCCTTACTGAGAGAGCCACCAAACAGAACGGACCTCCCTTTTCTTTGCTCTCTCTCCACCTCAGTGTTATTTCTAACGGTATCGACGATTCCACTGGGAATAACTATCACGATAGCACCAGGTAGCCAGAGTCCAGCTTTTGACCAGGAACATATCACATTCTCCTTAATAAACCTTTTCTGTGTTACATTTTATGAAGTTGTTGCGTTCGTCATTTCAGAAGCTTGTATGGAATTATTTATTTTATTAGGTTGTGTCTTAAAAGCATTTAAACTCTAAACATACTAATATATATATATATATATATATATATATATATATTAGACCTCTTCAAAATTGACCTTTTTCTTCAAACATATGGAAACTGATATTCTTCCCATTCTCCAAGGTCTAAATTAGCTAAATATACGAGTTATTGTGATCTTGGACCTTGGCTATGCCTGCCTCAAGAGCCATGTAATTTTATTGTTGACGTTTTTCAAAAATGCTGCAAAATATGGGATATTATGTCCTTATTTTCATTGTGGCTTTCCAGAGGTTGATGCTATAGCATTGAAAGTGGTACCAAATGAAAGCTAATAAAATTATCTTGCATATGGTAGTAAGCACAATAAAACACATGAACACCTGTGTAAATTTTAACTAATTCTAATGCACAAACAGCTGGGACACTACAAAAAATCAGTTTGGTAGTATGATAGCACTGCACTGACACATATATTGCATAAGAAACTGTCAGATAGGATGTTACTAATACATGTATTATCACTTGTTCAATGTGGCTTTTTTGTAACTGTCAAATTTTTTCCTGTGGTACTCCACAACTTGTAGTAAGCAGCTTCTTTGCTCTGGGTCACTTGTGATCTGAGTTGCAAAGTCACTCATTAGTTTCACACCTCTCTCAGCCACATCATTGGTCACTTTCACTGACCTCACAAACTTATTTTACTTGCTTGAAATTTATAATTTAAATATATTTCGGAGTCAAGTATTTTGTTTTCTTTATTTTTTTTTTTTCCTTCTTCCTTGCCCTGTTGTAAAATTGGTTGGTTGTTTTTGTTTTACGGCATATCAACCCTTTTCGGGTTATTTAATGCCGAATCCAAAAATTTTGAAGAAAAAATTTTTTAATAGAATATATTTGTTGTTTTCACGTCGGTTTCTATTTAACCCATAGTTGGGACCCTAACAGGTACTACCACTCCGGGTCAGAGTGGACCTGGGAGCAATGGTAATTAAAAAGTGGCTCCACACTCCCCAAAGCCCACAAGCTGGGGCCTCACCACTGGATATAGTTTAAGGTCATATCCAGGACCCCTATTGAGGGACTTTTACCCTCTGCAGGGGGGCAGTCAGAGTATTCTAATGCCCCACCGACAGGGCCTGTAAAATTGGAGAAAGTAAAATCTGTTTGTAAAGATCCGCTTTTCTTTCTCCAATTTCACAACATGGAAAGAAGGAAAAAAAAGAAAGAAAGAAAACAACATACTGAG
The DNA here is from genome assembly GCF_053919585.1 of Euprymna scolopes. Classification (NCBI taxonomy): domain Eukaryota; kingdom Metazoa; phylum Mollusca; class Cephalopoda; order Sepiida; family Sepiolidae; genus Euprymna; species Euprymna scolopes. The sequence goes on along the minus strand of NC_136527.1, from coordinate 87,415,890 downwards.
GATGGAGTTTGACTCTGAAATATATTCATGTTAGAAATTTCAAACAAGTAAAATATTTGTTTATTTTCTTAATATTACGTTGTGATTTGGCTTTCAAGCACACTTGATGCATATTTTATTTTATTCAAATTAAAACAACGTTTCTATAATGGAACGCACATCCTTGACATATATATATATATATATATATGGTGACCCCCCCCCCCCAAAAAAAAAACAGAGGACATTCAATTGTTTTTCTAATCATTTTTCAATCAACGGAGAAAAAAAGGCCAAAGACCCTAGAGTTTTGATGTGAGGTTTTGAATATAATAAACTAGTTATGACCAAAGTTTCATTTCATTTGGACAAAACACTAAAAAACAGGCGTAATTAGAGTTGGGGCCCGTTTTTTTTTTTTGGGGGGGGTCACCCTGTATATATATATATATATATATATATATATATATATATATATATAATTTTTTGTGTATTGATATTCACATCAAAAACCCTTTTCTCTATTTATTTAAAAAGAAAATAAATTTTGTTATATATGAAATAATAAAAAACATATTTAGCTCTACTAAAGTATTGAGCACTTTTCCTTGTTTTTTACCAAATATACCTCTTAATATATGTGTGTAGATATATATATGTATATGTATGTGTGTGTGTATATATATGTGTGTACATATATATTTGTATATATATATATACATATATATATATATATGTGTGTGTGTGTGTATATATATATATGTGTGTGTGTGTATATATATATATGTACAGAAGAGGTCTTGATGATGGAGAGGCTGTGTACTGACAGGAGAAGACTTACGCACTCGGCTTCTCGTTTCGCGAAGGCTAGCCAGTGGTGGTTGCTGAGAGCGAGATGGTGAGTAAGCCAAGACGCTACCTTATAGCTAACACACTTGCGCACACATCACCCTGTGTGCATTGCACGCACACACATGTGGTCACACACGGTAACTGGTTGTCATGCGACTCCAGGCTGAATCAGTAGAGGATCTCGGAACAGTAGGGAGTCCCAGAGGGACTGTGCTACGGCCCACCGATGTGTGGACATGCCCTGACACATTACCAATCCCTATCCCAGCCATGGGTCAAATGGCCTCACTGCCTTGTGAGAGCCATGGAAATGGAAAAGGCTAGGGGAGCAACCCCGACAGAAACGACGGAGTGGAGCCACTTAGGCGGTTGGACGGCATACTTGCCTCCCTCCGGCAGCTTCTGCACCCTTGTTCGTCCCCAGCCTCCTCGACTATGTCTTGCCGTTGGAATTGGGCAAGCCAGGACGAGAGAGTGAGGCCGATGCAGCGCAAATCCCCCTCACTATAATCCAAATCCAGTGCAAGTCAGGATGTCAAACATTGCTCAACACCAAGTCCTGTGGCGATGGGCGAGCAGCAAAGCAGCAGGTGTGGAAATCACTGGGAGCTGTAGCTGCAAACCTGCCCACAGGCGGCCCAGAAACTGGTCGTACTCCACTCGACCGAAGCAGCAAGGGGGTGCAGGCAACTAGCTGGCCGACCGAGCAGTCCTTTTCAGGATCACTCTGCTCGCCTCCATGGCATGAGGACGGGGCGATAAAAGGAGCCCTAAACATAGCTGCTTCACCATCACCCCTGGCCAGCATACCGCGGCTGGCGGGGTTTCCCTCACAGCAGTCGAGACATGAGAAAGAAAGGGTTGGTGCTTACCTTAGCATCATGGAATGTTCTTACTTTGCTCGACAACACCAGAGCTGACCGACCCGAGAGAAGAACTGCTCTCGTAGCAAGGGAGCTTGCCCGTTATAAGGTAGACATCGCAGCCCTCAGTGAGACTCGCCTCTCAGACAAGGGTCAACTGACAGAGTCAGGTGGCGGCTACACCTTTTTCTGGAGTGGACGCAGCAGCAAGGAGCACAGAGAGGCTGGCGTGGGCTTTGCCATCAAGACTGAGCACGTGAGTAAGCTGGTCAGCATCCCGGACGGCACCAATGACCGGCTGATGAAGATGCAACTCCCGCTCAGCAAGGCAAGAACCGCCACACTGATCAGCGCCTACGCACCAACCATGACTAACCCCAAAGATACCAAGGACCAGTTCTATGAAGATCTGGAAAGCCTCATTTCCGCTGCTCCGCAGAGAGAGAAGCTCATCGTCCTCGGCGACTTCAATGCCTGCGTTGGCACGGACCATTCCACTTGGGACCGGGTCCTTGGCCACCATGGAGTGGGCAAATGCAATAGCAACGGCCTACGGCTGCTCAGCCTTTGCGCTGCACACGACCTTTCCATCACCAACACCATGTTCCGCCTACCCACCCATAGCAAGACGTCGTGGATGCACCCATGCTCCCACCACTGGCATCTGATCGACTACGTCATCATCAGGGCAAGGGTCAGCAGAGATGTAAGGTTGACCAAGGTTGTGTGTAGTGCCGACTGTTGGACAGACCACCACCTGATCATATCCAAAATGTGCCTATACATCCAACCCAAGAGGCGCTCTCAGGGTCAGAAAGTCACAAAGCGCCTTGACGGGGAAAAACTTAAGAGTCCAGATGTCATCCATGAGCTACAGGAAGCAATCAACGACAAGCTATCTGTCTCCCTCACCATCTCGGACACTATTGAAGATCAGTGGGCACACCTCAGAGACTCCACCTACTCCATCGCTCTCGAAATCATTGGACCCAAGCAAAAGAAGCACCAGGACTGGTTTGATGAAAATGACTCTGAGATTCAACCCATCCTGGAGGAGAAACGCCAACTTCTCTGTGCACATAAGAGTGACCCCAAGTGCTTCGCAAAGAAAGCTGCCTTCATCAACATCCGCAGCAAGGTGCAGGCCAGACTCCGCTCCATGCAGGATGCCTGGCTCAGCGCGAAAGCAGATGAGATCCAGGAGCATGCCAATAGCCATGATATGAGGAAGTTTTACGATGCGCTGAGGGCTGTCTATGGTCCCCAGTCCTCTAGCTCCCCCCCCCTGCTTAGCTCCGATGGAACAATGAATGACAAAAAGCAGATCCTTGATAGATGGGCAGAGCACTTTAACAGCGTGATAAACCGGCCATCTTCCATCAATGATGAAGCCATCGACTGACTACGCCAGGAGCCTATCAACGAGGAGCTCGACATCCCACCCTCGTCAGAGGAAGTAAGCAAAGCCATCAAGCAACTTTCCTCTGGGAAGGCCCCTGGCCCCGACTCAATTCCAGCAGAAATATACAAATCTGGTGGACCTACACTGCTTTTAAGACTAACAGAACTCTTCCAATCCATGTGGGAGAGTGAAGAATTACCGCAAGATTTTCGTGATGCTACTATCGTTCACATTTACAAACGCAAGGGAAATCGTCAGTCATGTGACAACCACTGCGGGATATCCCTTCTTTCCATCGCCGGGAAAATCCTGGCCCGCATCCTTCTCAACCGCCTGCTGGTGCACTTTGAAGATGGTCGTCTTCCCGAGAGCCAGTGTGGCTTTCAAGCGGGCCGCGGGACGACTGATATGATCTTTGCTGCACGCCAACTGCAGGAGAAGTGTGTCGAGCAGCACCGGGGCCTCTACACCACGTTCGTCGACCTGACCAAGGCCTTCGACACTGTTTGCCGAAATGGCTTCTGGCGGATCATGGAAAAATTTGGTTGTCCAGACAGGTTCATCGCCATTGTCAGGCAGTTCCATGAGGGCATGACCGCTCGTGTCCTGGATGACGGCGACCCCTCAGAGCCCTTCCCTGTGACCAACGGAGTCAAGCAGGGCTGTGTCTTAGCCCCGACGCTCTTCAGCATGGTTTTCTCTGCCATGCTCCGGGACGCTTTCAAAGACAGTCACTCTGGCATTGACATCAAGTACAAATGTGACGGGAAATTGTTTAACATCAGGCGAATGCAGGCAGTCACGAAAGTGAGGGAAACCATCATCAGAGACCTTCTCTTTGCCGATGACTGTGCCCTTAATGCCCCAAATGAGATAGAGATGCAACGTCAAATGGACGGATTCTCCACCAGTTGTGACAACTGGTCTCACCATCAGTACAAAGAAGACAGAAGTTATGTACCAACCCGCCCCCGGAGATGCATACCATGAACCCGGCATCACTGTCAAAGGGCAGAAGATCCATGCTGTGGAGCAATTCACCTACCTTGGCAGCACCCTCTCCCGCACCGCCAACATTGACATTGAGGTTAACCATAGGATCTCCACAGCGAGCAGTGCATTTGGAAGACTTAGAGACAATGTGTGGAAGAGGAGAGGCATTACACTCGCAACCAAACTGAAAGTATACCGAGCGGTCGTCCTGACAACCCTACTCTATGCCTGTGAAACTTGGACGCCATATAAAAGACATGAAAAACAGCTTCCACCTCAGATGCCTCCGTAATCTTCTCAACATCCGCTGGCAAGACAGAATTCCTGACACAGAAGTCTTGAAGCAGGCGGGGCTCCATACCATCACCACCATAATCCGCAAAACCCAACTCCGGTGGGCAGGCCATGTCTATCGCATGCACGACAGCCGAATCCCCAAACAACTTTTCTATGGGGAACTCAGCCAGGAAAAGCGGAATGCAGGGGGCCAAAAGAAACGATATAAAGACTGTCTGAGAACGTCCCTAAAAGACTTTGACATCAGCCCCCAGTCTTGGGAGAGTCGCGCTGCTGAACGTTCAGCCAGGCGTTGCGTCATCAGCCTAGGAGCCGACAGGGCAGAGAATCAACGCATGACACACGACCAGCAGAAGCGCAAGAGGAGGAAGGAGAGAGCTGCCGGTTCACAGCCTGCTGATACCGCCTTCACGTGTCCAGAGTGTGGAAGAGTCTGCCGAGCATGGATTGGCCTCATCAGCTATCTCAGGACCCACAAACCCCCGACGCCGAACTGATTGATACCTTGGTCATCGTCGACTTTGACGGACGAGCAAGAGAAGAGATATATATATATGTGTGTGTGTATATATATATATATATATATATATATATATATATATATATATATATATATATATATATACACAAACACCAGGTTGAAGGTATTCAGAAGATAAACCCATGAGTTAAAACGAGGTTACTAAGAGTGCTCAATAAAAAAGAGCCACATATTATTTTTATTTATATAGACAAGTAATACATACTCACTACTCTGAACATGCTCATTGTGTGAAACATTATCATGTTCAGTGCAGTGACTATGTAATATTTGTCTATATATATATATATATATATATATATATATGGTTTTGAAAATAATAAGCGGAAGTTTCTCGAGAGCTCTTTCGGCTATCATCTCATCAGGAGAAAATTGATAGCATACAAAATAATATTATGTCGAAAATAAAGAGTTCTAATGGGGAACTTATTAAATGTGCCAAAAGTATGGGGACACTAAAATAAATTTAATTAACGTTTTAAAAACGATTAAAATATTGGCACAACGAGGGAGGAAAAAGATAACAACGGGAGAAAATATTCAAAGTTCCCCAAAGAGAAACAATGCGTTGGATGTTCCTTTTTACCGGCACAAAGAAGGTTGACGCACCGCAATAGAGACAGACTCCAAAATCTTTAAATGGTTTTTGGAGTCCGCTATATGTAGCACCTTGAACCAATCTATTTTATATCTATCGGCACAGCACGGGTTGTCAACCAAATGCTGGCCAATAGCAGAGTCCAAGGCTGCAGAAGGAGGGAGACCACCAGACCCCATCCTCCCTTGTCTGATCTTCGATGGAACATGTTGGTTTATACGACTCAAAAGATTCAAGGATGTTCGCCCAACATAACCAGCATCGCACTGGCATTTAAATTGATATACAATATTGCTATTGTGGATGTAAGGCAAACTATCCTTGTGAAAAGACGGAAAAGTAGGTCTCGTAGTATATACCAAACGCAAGGACACAGAATAAAATTATACTACGAGACCTGCTTTTCCCTGATTGTCACAGCTGATGAATTTCAGTAATTTTCTAGCATGGTAGTGAGAGCCCATCTTCATTGCAGCAGCAGTGGCAATGCCCTTGTTGTATTTGTTCCAACTCGTGTTCCCTGCGAACATTCAACCGAGGAGTTTAAACAAAGTACTTCCAGGCAATTTATCGTTAGCCATGACTATTGGTGGTTGAGAAAGTTTCTTGCAATTTTTTAAAGGAAACAAGTTTAGTTTTTTCGTATAAATTTGTTACCTGAAGTGGCCACGTTTCATACTCAGTCGTTTTTTGTTTAAAACTTTCTTTCAAGTCTTCGATTTGTTGTTGATGAGAAATGGTGGCTTGCTCCCTGGAAAATAAGAATTGTTTTCAAATTAGGGTTGACGTTTATCGTTACGTTTTAAGAAGGATGATGATGATGATGATGATGATGAGTTTAACTTCTTTTTTACCTTTTTCAGATTTTGCCGCTTTTCGGGTTTGTCGGGGATATTTATGTCGAGGGGTACAACCGCTTTTTAAAATTTTTTTTTTATTACATTTTCACCCCAAACAAGGCACATTGCCACTTTGGTGTAGGGAACTACTATCAGGAGCAGCAACTACTGGGGCACTATGTAGGGATTTGGGCAGCAAGATGTCGGTTCACATTGCACTTGAACTTCTGCATGTCAGTACAGTTAGGGAAGCAGGGACCTGGAATGGAATTCCAGACTCTAGCGGTTCTGGGGAAGAAACTACTGGAGTAGAAAGATCTTTTACATCTAGGGATCTCTACTGTGTGGGGGTGGGATTTAGCTGCCTGTCGAGTTTGTCGAGGGTGTCTACGTCGTGGTGGTACAAGTGCTTGCAGTTCGTCAGAGCATTCACCATTAAAATACTTGTAGAACAGGCAGAGGGACGCAACGTTTCGGCGATGGGACAGAGGCTGAAGCCTGGCTGACAGTTTGGGACCTATTAGGTTGGCGACTCTCTTTTGAACCCTCAAGGCAAGGCACAGTGCCACTTTGAAGTAGGGGGCTACTATCAGGAACATAAGTTGCAGAGATACTAGGTAGGGAGTTGAGCAACAAGATGTCTGTTCACATTACACTTGAACTTCTGCATGTCAGTACACTTGGGAAAGCAGAATCCCAGAAGGGAGTTCCAAAGTCTAACAGTTCTGGGGAAGAAACTATTGGAGTAGAAGGCTTTCTTACACCTAGGGATCTCTACTGTGAAGGGGTGGGATTTAGCTGCTTGTCGGGTTTGTTGGCGGTATTCATATAAAGGGGGTACAAGTGCTTGTAGTTCATCAGAACTTTCACCATTAATTCATCATCATCAGTTAGCACAGATTGGACGATTTTTAGAAACTACGAGGTGCTGTCGAGAAGTTAAAAGCTAAAGAAGATGAAAAGGCAGATCGAATGAGATCCTGGATATGACCTTAAACTATTTCCACTTGCGGGCTTTGGGGGGTGTCGAGCCACCCTTTAATTGTCATTGCTTCCAGGTCCACTCTGACCCGGAGTGGTAGTACCTGTTAGGGTCCCAACTATGGGTTAAATAGAAACCGACTTGGAAAAAAAAAAACAGTCTATTAAAAAATCTTTCTTCAAAATAACTGGATTCAGCATTAAATAACCTGAAAAGGGTTGATATGCCGTAAAACAAAAACAACCAACCAATTACTTTCGTCAAAGGGTATAAAAAGCACATGTTTTACCCACTAACTTTTTAGGTGATTTGAGATATTTATAATCAGTTTACATACAAATGAATACATATTTGAAAATTATGTTATCTCTGATGTAATATTTAGTAGAGATTTCTTAGAAAAAATCCAATTTCAAAAATAGGTTGCCACATACAGAAAAAAATATATATATACTAGGTACCTTCAATAAGTTTCCAGACTTTTTTTTTGTACGACCATTTAAAATTGTTGTAGACTCTTGAAAATTCAGTATGTTATTGCGATGCATCTTATTAGATGACTGACCAGTTTTTATGATTTCAGGTTCAAATGAACAGCTACAGCAGGAATTGGAATACACCCTACTAAAGCCTGATTGTCACAGCTGGTGAATTTTAAAAAAATGCAATCTGGACGTGAGGACACTTTAGAAGAACGATATGAAATAAATTCTGTTTTAAACTTGAAAAAATGTCACAGAAACGTATGGAACGCTTCAGACTGCTTTTGGACCATTTTGCATGAATTGAGTATCAGTTTTTGAGTGGCATAAGAGATTCAAGGAAGGCAGCGAGTCTGTGAGGAGTGATAAGAGGTGTGGGAGGAGTAAAGAAAGTCAGAACACCAGAGTTGATTGGCCAAATAAAGATTCTACCTTTTAAGGCGATTACATGTGAACAAACTGATACACTTACTGAAAAACAAAAACAAACGAATAAAATTAAAAAAAAAAAAAACGATTTAGTGGAGTCAAACGCCGAATATTCAGTGTAGCTTAATTGCCATATATATTTCATAAATTAACGAATCCTATAGTGGATGAAACGCCGAATATTCAGTGTAGCTTAATCGCCATATATATTTCATAAATTACTATATATATATATATATATATATATTTGTTAGTACATTTTCATGTTTTTTTAAAGGTAGATAACTCTTATTTTTATTATCTCCCTTGAGAAAGCACACACACATATATATGTATATATATACATATATTTGTGAGTATATTTTCATATGGTTTCCTAAAGGAAACTCTGACTTGATTTATCTGCCTTGATTAATATCTGAGAAGTTCTTTTTGTTTTAACTTATTTTAAAGCGTTTATTTACTTTGGAACATAACAAGTGTTCAGGCTCAAATTAGAACAAGACCGAGGTGACTGTCATGAGACCGTCGTCTCCCTGCATATTAAAACAAAGCCAACCTCCATACGTAGTTAATTGTCATGTCGAAAATAGTAATATATCCAAAAATTACGAAAACTCTACAAGTGCAGAGTTCTTTATAGTTCAAACCAATATTAAGTAATTTTTTTTTTTTTTTTTTTTGGCATACATTATTGCTGATATTCATGCTGCTCCTCTTTGATCAAATTGTCTCTAGGATGGATTAGGGTTGGGGGTCAGGGTTAGCCTTTTTTTTTTTATATTTGATATGTAATTCTATGTCGATTTTTTAAATCTTTTTGAATATGCTGAAAACGAATATCACAATTTAATTCGGGGCACATGATGTATAACAAATAGATAACACAGAAAATAGACTTATAGTTTTTAAAGGTTTATTAGAAGAAAAATATGTAACCCACAGTGGGGACCCTAACAGGTACTACCACTCCGGGTCAGAGTGGACCTGGGAGCAATGGTAATTAAAGGGTGGCTCCACACTCCCCAAGCCCGCTTATGGAGCTTTACCATCGGATACAGTTTAAGGTCATATCCAGGACCCTGAAGTGGCGGCGGCTATCCTGTTCTTGTAGAAATTTTGGATGGGAGTGGTCTTCTTCTGGGAGAAGTTTCGGCTGGTTGCTAAATAAAAAGAAAAAAGAGACAAGTTTTAATCCAACGGAAATGGAATCATGTCGTTACAAGTCCGAGTAATTTTGAAATGGATATATCTATAAAAGTGAAAGTGTACAACTTATAGTATAAACCACTGAAATGTTAGATATAGTTTCCTTGGCCATGGATCTAACGTAATAAATTCATATGACCCTTAATCAATAATGGTTAATGTGTCAAAGTTAAAAATAAAGGAAAAAATATATATAAGTGTAATTATTACTTCACGCGACAAATAGCTAGGGGGTTGCTTTAATCCACGATGTATTTGTAAGTCATGCCGTGCTTTCTTTTCTCTAGCTTTAATTTAAACCTACGTCACTGCCAGTGGTCATACACGCAAACACGTAACGGGTTCTAGCCTTCCTCCCTGCTACCACGCGTTTTTTCGTTGTTTGGCTCAACACAAAACCCCCAAACTCCCACGGCTAAAATGCTAGTTTTGTACAAAGTACTGAGATGCCAGACAATTATGCTAGTTTAGAACTTTCAGGTCCAAGTAATCAGCCACATTTTTCAGTTTTGGGGCATAAATATTACTGCAAAGGCGTGTAAAGGGCAAACTCGAATTTGAGCGCAATCGTTATTCTAATAATTGCTCATTTTTAATATGCCATTATTATTATCATTTTCTTATATGGATCAGCAAGATATTTTTACTAGTAATAAGTTTATTTTTAGAACAGCTTATCACTTATTCTCTGGTATATTTTTGGTTTTAAAGTATTATTTTAGTATTAGTGTTTAATCTTTCAGTATTTATACAATTTAACATTTTGATATTTACATTTATGTCGAGGTTTAGTGTTTATTATTTGATCGGTTATAACTTAATTTAGCGCTAATTTATAAGTTATGTTTTAGTATCTAATCATGATTTTTTTGTTTTTAATTATTAGTTTTAGTTTTTATAGTTATTTAATATATTATAATTTATTAGAATATATTAACAGTAGTAAAATTATATTACTGATCCATAATGAAAATGATAATTATAGCTGGAACAATTACATCGAGAGCATTGCCAGGGCTGCTGCGAGGAAGGTGGGCTCTCTCTACCGTGCTAGAAAACTTCTAACACCCCAAAGTATCCTGTACCTCTCTAACAAGGCCACTATTCGCCCATGTATGGAGTATTGCTGTCATATTTGGGCTGGTGCATCGGCTACTAGTCTCTCGCTCCTTGACAGGGTTCAAAAGAGAGTCGCAAATCTGATAGGCCCTAAACTGGCATCTAAGCTTCAGCCTCTGTCCCATCGTCGAAACGTTGCATCCCTCTGCCTGTTCTACAACTATTATAATGGTGAATGCTCTGATGAACTGCAAGCATTTGTGCCCCCACAACGTAAACACCCTCGACAGACCCGACAAGCTGCAAAATCCCACCCCCCACACTGTAGAGATCCCTACATTTAAAAGATCTTTCTACTCCAGTAGTTTCTTCCCCAGAACTGCTAGAATTTGGAATTCCATTCCAGGTCACTGCTTCCCCAACTGTACTGACATGCATAAGTTCAAGTGCAACGTGAACCAACACCTCCCTGCCCAAATCCCTACATAGTACCCCAGTAGATGTTTCCCCCTGATAGTGGCAAAGTGCCTTGTTTGAGGTAAAAATGTAATACAATAGTAATGTAAATATTTGTATATAATTACAAAGCATATTGTTCATGCATTTACATACTTTACTTTAGGCAAATCCACATGAACAAGGAAACCTATCTCTCTCGGCAAAAATGAGTTCAAACTGAAGAAATGTTATATATAATTGTTTTCGGCTAACTTTACCAAATCTGTGCGTATGCTAAACATAAGTAAAAAAAACAAGTAATGTTCAACGCTGCAAGAGAACTAGAAAGAGAATAAAAGTTAATAGACAGGATAAAGTCTGGAACAAAAAGAGAAAAAATTAATTAGCAAAATTTATCAGGTGCGAAAAAAGTGAGTAATGTTCAACGGTACTGGAGAACAAGAACAGAAAGGGCCAATTAGAAGCTGGAATCATCAAAAGTCATTAGACAAAAAAGAAATCAAGTAAATAGGATGCCATTTATCAGGTGCTGTAAAGAAATGCTCTTTTAGAATCTTCAAGTCTCAACACTCACTAGTAAAAATAAGTCAAAAACAAGTAATGTTCAACGCTGCAAGAGAACTAGAAAGAGAATAAAAGTTAATAGACAGGATAAAGTCTGGAACAAAAAGAGAAAAAATTAATTAGCAAAATTTATCAGGTGCGAAAAAAAGCGAGTAATGTTCAACGGTACTGGAGAACAAGAAAAGAAAGGGCCAATTAGAAGCTGGAATCATCAAAAGTCATTAGACAAAAAAGAAATCAAGTAAATTAAGAAATTAACTGAAACCCATCTAAAACAAAGCAAATTCAGCAGCTGGTACAAAACAAGTGCTGAAAAGGTGGTTTAGAGTCCTGAAGTCTCAACAATCACTAGAAAATTAGAAATAAATCAAGGTAGTTGTTGCAGCACCACCAAGACACATTGATACAATAAATGAAACCTTTATGAATTCGATGGGAAGTTGGAGTTGCTTATAAAAAAAAAAAAATATTATTACTTACTTTAGGAATTTCTGGAACTGCTTCCAAGATGGGGATGAGAGGGGTCATGGGTGTTGCTGCTGCTGGTGCTGAAAACTTGAATAACTTTTTCTTTTTTTTTTTAATTGTTTTTTTCTTTTTTTGGTTTGTTTGTTTTATTTATTTTCCTTTATTTCATAGCATTTTATTTTTATGAAATTATTTTTTTGGAAATTATAATTAGGAAATAACAATACTTACTTTATGACTTTCTGGAACTGCATCCAAGATCGGGATGAGAGCGTAACGGCTACTGCTGAAACCTGTAATAACTAGTTGTATTTCACATTATTAGTTTTACATTTTTTTTTTTTTTTTCAGTATATTTTCCTTTAGATCACAGTATTTTAATTTTTGTGAAATTTTCTTTTTTTAAAAAAATATAATTAGAAGAAGATATCAATACTTACTTTATGAGTTTCTGGAACTGCATCCAATATTGGGATGACAGGGTCATGGCTGTTGCTGTTGAAACCTGTAATAACTAGTTGTATTTTGCATTATTATTTTTACATTTTTTTTTTTTCGGTTTATTTTCCTTTAGATCACAGTATTTTATTTTTTGTGAAATTTTCTTTTTTTAAAAAATTATAATTAGAAGAAGATATCAATACTTACTTTATGAGTTTCTGGAACTGCATCCAATATTGGGATGACAGGGTCATGGCTGTTGCTGTTGAAACCTGTAATAACTACTTGTATTTTGCATTATTATTTTTACATTTTGTTTTTGTTTTATTTATGTTACTTTAGTACATTGCATTTTACTGAGTGTATGTTAATTATTTTGTTAATTTTTATTAAAATAAAATACCTGTAACAGAAAAATAATTTTGGTTATGATCATGCATGGGTGAATATTTTCGGTTAGACTTGCTAAAGTTGGTTAAAGGAAATATAAGCAGAAAGGAATTCGTTTTAATCACTAGCAACACAACGAAAGAAATACTTACCTGAGGATTGTGCTGATTCTAACTAGAAGCTGCAGTAATGGAAAAGAGGAAAATTAAACTTGTCAATTACAAAAACTGAAATCGAAAAGAAGAAACGCTTGATGCTTTACTCACCTCTGGCTAGTCGTGGTCGCCATCAAACTGAAAAAGGAGGGAAAGGGTGGAATCCACTCGTTACCAGGTACCGTACAGGAAAGGACAGTCTGGGCAGGTAGGTGATGATCTCCCCAAAGTGGAGCGCTACATAAAACATGCATTGCTACGAACATCCTCCGAAAAAGGCGGTTTCTACTCGGAATAAAAGGCGGAGCAGAAAACGGAAGTGTTCTCTCTACTCAACACGATTCCTAGAGAGATACCACGAGATTGTGCGTGAATGTGGAAGAGCCTATGAAAACTCACAAAACTGCCATTCCTACTATCGTATCGGATATTATTAATCGGAGGTCCATCATTGCATTACCGCCCCAGCTCGTAGTTGATAGATAGTAGGAATAATATTACCAGCGCCCTTCAGGCAGCTTGTGAGAACACACAAACTAATGGTAGTATTACTCTAGTCGTTCCTGGTCGAATGGAGCCATGCATGCATTATGTAGTAACACGAGCACGTGTCGCCTGATAAGAAAGAGCGTAGGCTCACCCACTTGGGGAGATTTCCTATCCAGACTTGCACCTATTTGTACACCTGGAACCGGACTCAGAACCTCGACAATGAGAAGAGTCAAGGAGAGCAAGGTGTTGAACTACCTAAAGAGGTCACCATATAAAACAAGCGTTGCTGTGAACAACCTTCCAAAACGAGGGAAGGGACTTTTTGTTCTCTCTACCCAACAGGATTCCTAGAGAGATACCACTAGATTGTGCGTGAATGTGGAAGAGCCTATGAAAGCTCACAAAACTGCCATTCCTACTATCGTATCGGATATTATTAATCGGAGGTCCATCATTGCATTACCGCCCCAGCTCGTAGTTGATAGATAGTAGGAATAATATTACCAGCGCCCTTCAAGCAGCTTGTGAGCACACGCAAACTAATAGCAGTATTACTCTAGTCGTCCGTAGTCGAGTGGAGGCACGCGTGCATTACATAGTAGAAACACGAGCACGTGTCGCTCCCTCTTCGGGGGAATTCGGAAAAGCGCACCTTGCGCTGCAGGTATTTGTTGAGCTGGGAGTTGACTCAACACCTCGACACTGAGAAAAGAGCTTTAGAAAAGCTCCAGATTAGTTACCTGCAAAGTCGAGGAAAGTTGGAGGACCAGGCCTGCGAAGGAGAATACACACAATTTGGGCCTTGATGGAAGCACGGGAGAGAGGGAGGCCCATTTTTCTCTTTCGGGGGAGTGTTCTCCTTCCAGCCTGCTCGAGCACGTATTTTCTGCTTGCCACATGCAAGCATATAAAAAGACGACCAGATGACGGACGCAACAAACTCATGCGGTCATTAACTGGATTTTGATCGGGTTCCGTACAACAAGGTGTTGAACTCCCTAAAGAGGGCACCATATAAAACAAGCGTTGCTGCGAACAACCTTCCAAAACGAGGGAAGGGACTTCTTGTTCTCTCTACCCAACAGGATTCCTAGAGAGATACCACAAGATTGTGCGTGAATGTGGAAGAGCCTATGAAAGCTCACAAAACTGCCATTCCTACTATCGTATCGGATATTGTAACTCGGAGGTCCATCATTGCATTACCGCCCCAGCTCGTAGTTGATAGATAGTAGGAATAATATTACCAGCGCCCTTCAAGCAGCTTGTGAGCACACGCAAACTAATGGTAGTATTACTCTAGTCGTTCCTGGTCGAATGGAGCCATGCATGCATTATGTAGTAATAAAATAAAATACCTGTAACAGAAAAATAATTCTGGTTATGATCAAGCATGGGTGAATATTTTTGGTTAGACTTGCTAAATGTGGTTAAAGGAAATATAAGCAGAAAGGCATTCGTTTTAATCACTAGCAACACAACGAAAGAAATACTTAACTGAGGACTTATGCTGATTCTAACTAGAAGCTGCAGTAATACAAAAGAGGAAAATTAAACTTGTCAATTACAAAAACTGAAACCGAAAAGAAGAAACGCTTGATGCTTTACTCACCTCTGGCTGGTCGTGGTCGCCATCAAACTGAAAAAGGAGGGAAAGGGTGGAATCCACTAGTTACCAGGTACCGTACAGGAAAGGACAGTTTGGGCAGGTAGGTGATGATCTCCCCAAAGTGGAGCGCTACATAAAACATGCATTGCTACGAACATCCTCCGAAAAAGGCGGTTTCTACTCGGAATAAAAGGCGGAGCAGAAAACGGAAGTGTTCTCTCTACTCAACACGATTCCTAGAGAGATACCACAAGATTGTGCGTGAATGAGGAGGAGGTGATGAAAGCTCACAAAACTGCCATTCCTACTATCGTATCGGATATTATTAATCGGAGGTCCATCATTGCATTACCGCCCCAGCTCGTAGTTGATAGATAGTAGGAATAATATTACCAGCGCCCTTCAGGCAGCTTGTGAGAACACACAAACTAATGGTAGTATTACTCTAGTCGTTCCTGGTCGAATGGAGCCATGCATGCGTTATGTAGTAACACGAGCACGTGTCGCCTGATAAGAAAGAGCGTAGGCTCACCCACTTGGGGAGATTCCCTATCCAGACTTGCACCTATTTGTACACCTGGAACCGGACTCAGAACCTCGACAATGAGAAGAGTCAAGGAGAGCAAGGTGTTGAACTACCTAAAGAGGTCACCATATAAAACAAGCGTTGCTGTGAACAACCTTCCAAAACGAGGGAAGGGACTTTTTGTTCTCTCTACCCAACAGGATTCCTAGAGAGATACCACTAGATTGTGCGTGAATGTGGAAGAGCCTATGAAAGCTCACAAAACTGCCATTCCTACTATCGTATCGGATATTATTAATCGGAGGTCCATCATTGCATTACCGCCCCAGCTCGTAGTTGATAGATAGTAGGAATAATATTACCAGCGCCCTTCAAGCAGCTTGTGAGCACACGCAAACTAATAGCAGTATTACTCTAGTCGTCCGTAGTCGAGTGGAGGCACGCGTGAATTACATAGTAGAAACACGAGCACGTGTCGCTCCCTCTTCGGGGGAATTCGGAAAAGCGCACCTTGCGCTGCAGGTATTTGTTGAGCTGGGAGTTGACTCAACACCTCGACACTGAGAAAAGAGCTTTAGAAAAGCTCCAGATTAGTTACCTGCAAAGTCGAGGAAAGTTGGAGGACCAGGCCTGCGAAGGAGAACACACACAATTTGGGCCTTGATGGAAGCACACGGGAGAGAGGGAGGCCCATTTTTCTCTTTCGGGGGAGTGTTCTCCTTCCAGCCTGCTCGAGCACGTCTTTTCTGCTCGCCACATGCAAGCGTATAAAAAGACGACCAGATGACGGACGCAACAAACTCATGCCGTCATTCATTAACTGGATTTTGATCGGGTTCCGTACAACAAGGTGTTGAACTCCCTAAAGAGGGCACCATATAAAACAAGCGTTGCTGCGAACAACCTTCCAAAACGAGGGAAGGGACTTTTTGTTCTCTCTACCCAACAGGATTCCTAGAGAGATACCACAAGATTGTGCGTGAATGTGGAAGAGCCTATGAAAGCTCACAAAACTGCCATTCCTACTATCGTATCGGATATTGTAACTCGGAGGTCCATCATTGCATTACCGCCCCAGCTCGTAGTTGATAGATAGTAGGAATAATATTACCAGCGCCCTTCAAGCAGCTTGTGAGCACACGCAAACTAATGGTAGTATTACTCTAGTCGTTCCTGGTCGAATGGAGCCATGCATGCATTATGTAGTAATAAAATAAAATACCTGTAACAGAAAAATAATTCTGGTTATGATCAAGCATGGGTGAATATTTTTGGTTAGACTTGCTAAATGTGGTTAAAGGAAATATAAGCAGAAAGGCATTCGTTTTAATCACTAGCAACACAACGAAAGAAATACTTAACTGAGGACTTATGCTGATTCTAACTAGAAGCTGCAGTAATACAAAAGAGGAAAATTAAACTTGTCAATTACAAAAACTGAAACCGAAAAGAAGAAACGCTTGATGCTTTACTCACCTCTGGCTGGTCGTGGTCGCCATCAAACTGAAAAAGGAGGGAAAGGGTGGAATCCACTAGTTACCAGGTACCGTACAGGAAAGGACAGTTTGGGCAGGTAGGTGATGATCTCCCCAAAGTGGAGCGCTACATAAAACATGCATTGCTACGAACATCCTCCGAAAAAGGCGGTTTCTACTCGGAATAAAAGGCGGAGCAGAAAACGGAAGTGTTCTCTCTACTCAACACGATTCCTAGAGAGATACCACAAGATTGTGCGTGAATGTGGAAGAGCCTATGAAAACTCACAAAACTGCCATTCCTACTATCGTATCGGATATTATTAATCGGAGGTCCATCATTGCATTACCGCCCCAGCTCGTAGTTGATAGATAGTAGGAATAATATTACCAGCGCCCTTCAGGCAGCTTGTGAGAACACACAAACTAATGGTAGTATTACTCTAGTCGTTCCTGGTCGAATGGAGCCATGCATGCATTATGTAGTAATAAAATAAAATACCTGTAACAGAAAAATAATTCTGGTTATGATCAAGCATGGGTGAATATTTTTGGTTAGACTTGCTAAATGTGGTTAAAGGAAATATAAGCAGAAAGGCATTCGTTTTAATCACTAGCAACACAACGAAAGAAATACTTAACTGAGGACTTATGCTGATTCTAACTAGAAGCTGCAGTAATACAAAAGAGGAAAATTAAACTTGTCAATTACAAAAACTGAAACCGAAAAGAAGAAACGCTTGATGCTTTACTCACCTCTGGCTGGTCGTGGTCGCCATCAAACTGAAAAAGGAGGGAAAGGGTGGAATCCACTAGTTACCAGGTACCGTACAGGAAAGGACAGTTTGGGCAGGTAGGTGATGATCTCCCCAAAGTGGAGCGCTACATAAAACATGCATTGCTACGAACATCCTCCGAAAAAGGCGGTTTCTACTCGGAATAAAAGGCGGAGCAGAAAACGGAAGTGTTCTCTCTACTCAACACGATTCCTAGAGAGATACCACAAGATTGTGTGTGAATGTGGAAGAGCCTATGAAAACTCACAAAACTGCCATTACTACTATCGTATCGGATATTATTAATCGGAGGTCCATCATTGCATTACCGCCCCAGCTCGTAGTTGATAGATAGTAGGAATAATATTACCAGCGCCCTTCAGGCAGCTTGTGAGAACACACAAACTAATGGTAGTATTACTCTAGTCGTTCCTGGTCGAATGGAGCCATGCATGCGTTATGTAGTAACACGAGCACGTGTCGCCTGATAAGAAAGAGCGTAGGCTCACCCACTTGGGGAGATTCCCTATCCAGACTTGCACCTATTTGTACACCTGGAACCGGACTCAGAACCTCGACAATGAGAAGAGTCAAGGAGAGCAAGGTGTTGAACTACCTAAAGAGGTCACCATATAAAACAAGCGTTGCTGTGAACAACCTTCCAAAACGAGGGAAGGGACTTTTTGTTCTCTCTACCCAACAGGATTCCTAGAGAGATACCACTAGATTGTGCGTGAATGTGGAAGAGCCTATGAAAGCTCACAAAACTGCCATTCCTACTATCGTATCGGATATTATTAATCGGAGGTCCATCATTGCATTACCGCCCCAGCTCGTAGTTGATAGATAGTAGGAATAATATTACCAGCGCCCTTCAAGCAGCTTGTGAGCACACGCAAACTAATAGCAGTATTACTCTAGTCGTCCGTAGTCGAGTGGAGGCACGCGTGAATTACATAGTAGAAACACGAGCACGTGTCGCTCCCTCTTCGGGGGAATTCGGAAAAGCGCACCTTGCGCTGCAGGTATTTGTTGAGCTGGGAGTTGACTCAACACCTCGACACTGAGAAAAGAGCTTTAGAAAAGCTCCAGATTAGTTACCTGCAAAGTCGAGGAAAGTTGGAGGACCAGGCCTGCGAAGGAGAACACACACAATTTGGGCCTTGATGGAAGCACACGGGAGAGAGGGAGGCCCATTTTTCTCTTTCGGGGGAGTGTTCTCCTTCCAGCCTGCTCGAGCACGTCTTTTCTGCTCGCCACATGCAAGCGTATAAAAAGACGACCAGATGACGGACGCAACAAACTCATGCCGTCATTCATTAACTGGATTTTGATCGGGTTCCGTACAACAAGGTGTTGAACTCCCTAAAGAGGGCACCATATAAAACAAGCGTTGCTGCGAACAACCTTCCAAAACGAGGGAAGGGACTTTTTGTTCTCTCTACCCAACAGGATTCCTAGAGAGATACCACAAGATTGTGCGTGAATGTGGAAGAGCCTATGAAAGCTCACAAAACTGCCATTCCTACTATCGTATCGGATATTGTAACTCGGAGGTCCATCATTGCATTACCGCCCCAGCTCGTAGTTGATAGATAGTAGGAATAATATTACCAGCGCCCTTCAAGCAGCTTGTGAGCACACGCAAACTAATGGTAGTATTACTCTAGTCGTTCCTGGTCGAATGGAGCCATGCATGCATTATGTAGTAATAAAATAAAATACCTGTAACAGAAAAATAATTCTGGTTATGATCAAGCATGGGTGAATATTTTTGGTTAGACTTGCTAAATGTGGTTAAAGGAAATATAAGCAGAAAGGCATTCGTTTTAATCACTAGCAACACAACGAAAGAAATACTTAACTGAGGACTTATGCTGATTCTAACTAGAAGCTGCAGTAATACAAAAGAGGAAAATTAAACTTGTCAATTACAAAAACTGAAACCGAAAAGAAGAAACGCTTGATGCTTTACTCACCTCTGGCTGGTCGTGGTCGCCATCAAACTGAAAAAGGAGGGAAAGGGTGGAATCCACTAGTTACCAGGTACCGTACAGGAAAGGACAGTTTGGGCAGGTAGGTGATGATCTCCCCAAAGTGGAGCGCTACATAAAACATGCATTGCTACGAACATCCTCCGAAAAAGGCGGTTTCTACTCGGAATAAAAGGCGGAGCAGAAAACGGAAGTGTTCTCTCTACTCAACACGATTCCTAGAGAGATACCACAAGATTGTGTGTGAATGTGGAAGAGCCTATGAAAACTCACAAAACTGCCATTACTACTATCGTATCGGATATTATTAATCGGAGGTCCATCATTGCATTACCGCCCCAGCTCGTAGTTGATAGATAGTAGGAATAATATTACCAGCGCCCTTCAGGCAGCTTGTGAGAACACACAAACTAATGGTAGTATTACTCTAGTCGTTCCTGGTCGAATGGAGCCATGCATGCATTATGTAGTAACACGAGCACGTGTCGCCTGATAAGAAAGAGCGTAGGCTCACCCACTTGGGGAGATTCCCTATCCAGACTTGCACCTATTTGTACACCTGGAACCGGACTCAGAACCTCGACAATGAGAAGAGTCAAGGAGAGCAAGGTGTTGAACTACCTAAAGAGGTCACCATATAAAACAAGCGTTGCTGTGAACAACCTTCCAAAACGAGGGAAGGGACTTTTTGTTCTCTCTACCCAACAGGATTCCTAGAGAGATACCACTAGATTGTGCGTGAATGTGGAAGAGCCTATGAAAGCTCACAAAACTGCCATTCCTACTATCGTATCGGATATTATTAATCGGAGGTCCATCATTGCATTACCGCCCCAGCTCGTAGTTGATAGATAGTAGGAATAATATTACCAGCGCCCTTCAAGCAGCTTGTGAGCACACGCAAACTAATAGCAGTATTACTCTAGTCGTCCGTAGTCGAGTGGAGGCACGCGTGAATTACATAGTAGAAACACGAGCACGTGTCGCTCCCTCTTCGGGGGAATTCGGAAAAGCGCACCAGGTATTTGTTGAGCTGGGAGTTGACTCAACACCTCGACACTGAGAAAAGAGCTTTAGAAAAGCTCCAGATTAGTTACCTGCAAAGTCGAGGAAAGTTGGAGGACCAGGCCTGCGAAGGAGAACACACACAATTTGGGCCTTGATGGAAGCACACGGGAGAGAGGGAGGCCCATTTTTCTCTTTCGGGGGAGTGTTCTCCTTCCAGCCTGCTCGAGCACGTCTTTTCTGCTCGCCACATGCAAGCGTATAAAAAGACGACCAGATGACGGACGCAACAAACTCATGCCATCATTAACTGGATTTT
>NC_136527.1:87350783-87394592 GCF_053919585.1 Euprymna scolopes | reverse complement strand
ATGATGGCATGAGTTTGTTGCGTCCGTCATCTGGTCGTCTTTTTATACGCTTGCATGTGGCGAGCAGAAAAGACGTGCTCGAGCAGGCTGGAAGGAGAACACTCCCCCGAAAGAGAAAAATGGGCCTCCCTCTCTCCCGTGTGCTTCCATCAAGGCCCAAATTGTGTGTGTTCTCCTTCGCAGGCCTGGTCCTCCAACTTTCCTCGACTTTGCAGGTAACTAATCTGGAGCTTTTCTAAAGCTCTTTTCTCAGTGTCGAGGTGTTGAGTCAACTCCCAGCTCAACAAATACCTGGTGCGCTTTTCCGAATTCCCCCGAAGAGGGAGCGACACGTGCTCGTGTTTCTACTATGTAATTCACGCGTGCCTCCACTCGACTACGGACGACTAGAGTAATACTGCTATTAGTTTGCGTGTGCTCACAAGCTGCTTGAAGGGCGCTGGTAATATTATTCCTACTATCTATCAACTACGAGCTGGGGCGGTAATGCAATGATGGACCTCCGATTAATAATATCCGATACGATAGTAGGAATGGCAGTTTTGTGAGCTTTCATAGGCTCTTCCACATTCACGCACAATCTAGTGGTATCTCTCTAGGAATCCTGTTGGGTAGAGAGAACAAAAAGTCCCTTCCCTCGTTTTGGAAGGTTGTTCACAGCAACGCTTGTTTTATATGGTGACCTCTTTAGGTAGTTCAACACCTTGCTCTCCTTGACTCTTCTCATTGTCGAGGTTCTGAGTCCGGTTCCAGGTGTACAAATAGGTGCAAGTCTGGATAGGGAATCTCCCCAAGTGGGTGAGCCTACGCTCTTTCTTATCAGGCGACACGTGCTCGTGTTACTACATAATGCATGCATGGCTCCATTCGACCAGGAACGACTAGAGTAATACTACCATTAGTTTGTGTGTTCTCACAAGCTGCCTGAAGGGCGCTGGTAATATTATTCCTACTATCTATCAACTACGAGCTGGGGCGGTAATGCAATGATGGACCTCCGATTAATAATATCCGATACGATAGTAGTAATGGCAGTTTTGTGAGTTTTCATAGGCTCTTCCACATTCACACACAATCTTGTGGTATCTCTCTAGGAATCGTGTTGAGTAGAGAGAACACTTCCGTTTTCTGCTCCGCCTTTTATTCCGAGTAGAAACCGCCTTTTTCGGAGGATGTTCGTAGCAATGCATGTTTTATGTAGCGCTCCACTTTGGGGAGATCATCACCTACCTGCCCAAACTGTCCTTTCCTGTACGGTACCTGGTAACTAGTGGATTCCACCCTTTCCCTCCTTTTTCAGTTTGATGGCGACCACGACCAGCCAGAGGTGAGTAAAGCATCAAGCGTTTCTTCTTTTCGGTTTCAGTTTTTGTAATTGACAAGTTTAATTTTCCTCTTTTGTATTACTGCAGCTTCTAGTTAGAATCAGCATAAGTCCTCAGTTAAGTATTTCTTTCGTTGTGTTGCTAGTGATTAAAACGAATGCCTTTCTGCTTATATTTCCTTTAACCACATTTAGCAAGTCTAACCAAAAATATTCACCCATGCTTGATCATAACCAGAATTATTTTTCTGTTACAGGTATTTTATTTTATTACTACATAATGCATGCATGGCTCCATTCGACCAGGAACGACTAGAGTAATACTACCATTAGTTTGCGTGTGCTCACAAGCTGCTTGAAGGGCGCTGGTAATATTATTCCTACTATCTATCAACTACGAGCTGGGGCGGTAATGCAATGATGGACCTCCGAGTTACAATATCCGATACGATAGTAGGAATGGCAGTTTTGTGAGCTTTCATAGGCTCTTCCACATTCACGCACAATCTTGTGGTATCTCTCTAGGAATCCTGTTGGGTAGAGAGAACAAAAAGTCCCTTCCCTCGTTTTGGAAGGTTGTTCGCAGCAACGCTTGTTTTATATGGTGCCCTCTTTAGGGAGTTCAACACCTTGTTGTACGGAACCCGATCAAAATCCAGTTAATGAATGACGGCATGAGTTTGTTGCGTCCGTCATCTGGTCGTCTTTTTATACGCTTGCATGTGGCGAGCAGAAAAGACGTGCTCGAGCAGGCTGGAAGGAGAACACTCCCCCGAAAGAGAAAAATGGGCCTCCCTCTCTCCCGTGTGCTTCCATCAAGGCCCAAATTGTGTGTGTTCTCCTTCGCAGGCCTGGTCCTCCAACTTTCCTCGACTTTGCAGGTAACTAATCTGGAGCTTTTCTAAAGCTCTTTTCTCAGTGTCGAGGTGTTGAGTCAACTCCCAGCTCAACAAATACCTGCAGCGCAAGGTGCGCTTTTCCGAATTCCCCCGAAGAGGGAGCGACACGTGCTCGTGTTTCTACTATGTAATTCACGCGTGCCTCCACTCGACTACGGACGACTAGAGTAATACTGCTATTAGTTTGCGTGTGCTCACAAGCTGCTTGAAGGGCGCTGGTAATATTATTCCTACTATCTATCAACTACGAGCTGGGGCGGTAATGCAATGATGGACCTCCGATTAATAATATCCGATACGATAGTAGGAATGGCAGTTTTGTGAGCTTTCATAGGCTCTTCCACATTCACGCACAATCTAGTGGTATCTCTCTAGGAATCCTGTTGGGTAGAGAGAACAAAAAGTCCCTTCCCTCGTTTTGGAAGGTTGTTCACAGCAACGCTTGTTTTATATGGTGACCTCTTTAGGTAGTTCAACACCTTGCTCTCCTTGACTCTTCTCATTGTCGAGGTTCTGAGTCCGGTTCCAGGTGTACAAATAGGTGCAAGTCTGGATAGGGAATCTCCCCAAGTGGGTGAGCCTACGCTCTTTCTTATCAGGCGACACGTGCTCGTGTTACTACATAACGCATGCATGGCTCCATTCGACCAGGAACGACTAGAGTAATACTACCATTAGTTTGTGTGTTCTCACAAGCTGCCTGAAGGGCGCTGGTAATATTATTCCTACTATCTATCAACTACGAGCTGGGGCGGTAATGCAATGATGGACCTCCGATTAATAATATCCGATACGATAGTAGTAATGGCAGTTTTGTGAGTTTTCATAGGCTCTTCCACATTCACACACAATCTTGTGGTATCTCTCTAGGAATCGTGTTGAGTAGAGAGAACACTTCCGTTTTCTGCTCCGCCTTTTATTCCGAGTAGAAACCGCCTTTTTCGGAGGATGTTCGTAGCAATGCATGTTTTATGTAGCGCTCCACTTTGGGGAGATCATCACCTACCTGCCCAAACTGTCCTTTCCTGTACGGTACCTGGTAACTAGTGGATTCCACCCTTTCCCTCCTTTTTCAGTTTGATGGCGACCACGACCAGCCAGAGGTGAGTAAAGCATCAAGCGTTTCTTCTTTTCGGTTTCAGTTTTTGTAATTGACAAGTTTAATTTTCCTCTTTTGTATTACTGCAGCTTCTAGTTAGAATCAGCATAAGTCCTCAGTTAAGTATTTCTTTCGTTGTGTTGCTAGTGATTAAAACGAATGCCTTTCTGCTTATATTTCCTTTAACCACATTTAGCAAGTCTAACCAAAAATATTCACCCATGCTTGATCATAACCAGAATTATTTTTCTGTTACAGGTATTTTATTTTATTACTACATAATGCATGCATGGCTCCATTCGACCAGGAACGACTAGAGTAATACTACCATTAGTTTGTGTGTTCTCACAAGCTGCCTGAAGGGCGCTGGTAATATTATTCCTACTATCTATCAACTACGAGCTGGGGCGGTAATGCAATGATGGACCTCCGATTAATAATATCCGATACGATAGTAGGAATGGCAGTTTTGTGAGTTTTCATAGGCTCTTCCACATTCACGCACAATCTTGTGGTATCTCTCTAGGAATCGTGTTGAGTAGAGAGAACACTTCCGTTTTCTGCTCCGCCTTTTATTCCGAGTAGAAACCGCCTTTTTCGGAGGATGTTCGTAGCAATGCATGTTTTATGTAGCGCTCCACTTTGGGGAGATCATCACCTACCTGCCCAAACTGTCCTTTCCTGTACGGTACCTGGTAACTAGTGGATTCCACCCTTTCCCTCCTTTTTCAGTTTGATGGCGACCACGACCAGCCAGAGGTGAGTAAAGCATCAAGCGTTTCTTCTTTTCGGTTTCAGTTTTTGTAATTGACAAGTTTAATTTTCCTCTTTTGTATTACTGCAGCTTCTAGTTAGAATCAGCATAAGTCCTCAGTTAAGTATTTCTTTCGTTGTGTTGCTAGTGATTAAAACGAATGCCTTTCTGCTTATATTTCCTTTAACCACATTTAGCAAGTCTAACCAAAAATATTCACCCATGCTTGATCATAACCAGAATTATTTTTCTGTTACAGGTATTTTATTTTATTACTACATAATGCATGCATGGCTCCATTCGACCAGGAACGACTAGAGTAATACTACCATTAGTTTGCGTGTGCTCACAAGCTGCTTGAAGGGCGCTGGTAATATTATTCCTACTATCTATCAACTACGAGCTGGGGCGGTAATGCAATGATGGACCTCCGAGTTACAATATCCGATACGATAGTAGGAATGGCAGTTTTGTGAGCTTTCATAGGCTCTTCCACATTCACGCACAATCTTGTGGTATCTCTCTAGGAATCCTGTTGGGTAGAGAGAACAAAAAGTCCCTTCCCTCGTTTTGGAAGGTTGTTCGCAGCAACGCTTGTTTTATATGGTGCCCTCTTTAGGGAGTTCAACACCTTGTTGTACGGAACCCGATCAAAATCCAGTTAATGAATGACGGCATGAGTTTGTTGCGTCCGTCATCTGGTCGTCTTTTTATACGCTTGCATGTGGCGAGCAGAAAAGACGTGCTCGAGCAGGCTGGAAGGAGAACACTCCCCCGAAAGAGAAAAATGGGCCTCCCTCTCTCCCGTGTGCTTCCATCAAGGCCCAAATTGTGTGTGTTCTCCTTCGCAGGCCTGGTCCTCCAACTTTCCTCGACTTTGCAGGTAACTAATCTGGAGCTTTTCTAAAGCTCTTTTCTCAGTGTCGAGGTGTTGAGTCAACTCCCAGCTCAACAAATACCTGCAGCGCAAGGTGCGCTTTTCCGAATTCCCCCGAAGAGGGAGCGACACGTGCTCGTGTTTCTACTATGTAATTCACGCGTGCCTCCACTCGACTACGGACGACTAGAGTAATACTGCTATTAGTTTGCGTGTGCTCACAAGCTGCTTGAAGGGCGCTGGTAATATTATTCCTACTATCTATCAACTACGAGCTGGGGCGGTAATGCAATGATGGACCTCCGATTAATAATATCCGATACGATAGTAGGAATGGCAGTTTTGTGAGCTTTCATAGGCTCTTCCACATTCACGCACAATCTAGTGGTATCTCTCTAGGAATCCTGTTGGGTAGAGAGAACAAAAAGTCCCTTCCCTCGTTTTGGAAGGTTGTTCACAGCAACGCTTGTTTTATATGGTGACCTCTTTAGGTAGTTCAACACCTTGCTCTCCTTGACTCTTCTCATTGTCGAGGTTCTGAGTCCGGTTCCAGGTGTACAAATAGGTGCAAGTCTGGATAGGGAATCTCCCCAAGTGGGTGAGCCTACGCTCTTTCTTATCAGGCGACACGTGCTCGTGTTACTACATAACGCATGCATGGCTCCATTCGACCAGGAACGACTAGAGTAATACTACCATTAGTTTGTGTGTTCTCACAAGCTGCCTGAAGGGCGCTGGTAATATTATTCCTACTATCTATCAACTACGAGCTGGGGCGGTAATGCAATGATGGACCTCCGATTAATAATATCCGATACGATAGTAGGAATGGCAGTTTTGTGAGCTTTCATCACCTCCTCCTCATTCACGCACAATCTTGTGGTATCTCTCTAGGAATCGTGTTGAGTAGAGAGAACACTTCCGTTTTCTGCTCCGCCTTTTATTCCGAGTAGAAACCGCCTTTTTCGGAGGATGTTCGTAGCAATGCATGTTTTATGTAGCGCTCCACTTTGGGGAGATCATCACCTACCTGCCCAAACTGTCCTTTCCTGTACGGTACCTGGTAACTAGTGGATTCCACCCTTTCCCTCCTTTTTCAGTTTGATGGCGACCACGACCAGCCAGAGGTGAGTAAAGCATCAAGCGTTTCTTCTTTTCGGTTTCAGTTTTTGTAATTGACAAGTTTAATTTTCCTCTTTTGTATTACTGCAGCTTCTAGTTAGAATCAGCATAAGTCCTCAGTTAAGTATTTCTTTCGTTGTGTTGCTAGTGATTAAAACGAATGCCTTTCTGCTTATATTTCCTTTAACCACATTTAGCAAGTCTAACCAAAAATATTCACCCATGCTTGATCATAACCAGAATTATTTTTCTGTTACAGGTATTTTATTTTATTACTACATAATGCATGCATGGCTCCATTCGACCAGGAACGACTAGAGTAATACTACCATTAGTTTGCGTGTGCTCACAAGCTGCTTGAAGGGCGCTGGTAATATTATTCCTACTATCTATCAACTACGAGCTGGGGCGGTAATGCAATGATGGACCTCCGAGTTACAATATCCGATACGATAGTAGGAATGGCAGTTTTGTGAGCTTTCATAGGCTCTTCCACATTCACGCACAATCTTGTGGTATCTCTCTAGGAATCCTGTTGGGTAGAGAGAACAAGAAGTCCCTTCCCTCGTTTTGGAAGGTTGTTCGCAGCAACGCTTGTTTTATATGGTGCCCTCTTTAGGGAGTTCAACACCTTGTTGTACGGAACCCGATCAAAATCCAGTTAATGACCGCATGAGTTTGTTGCGTCCGTCATCTGGTCGTCTTTTTATATGCTTGCATGTGGCAAGCAGAAAATACGTGCTCGAGCAGGCTGGAAGGAGAACACTCCCCCGAAAGAGAAAAATGGGCCTCCCTCTCTCCCGTGCTTCCATCAAGGCCCAAATTGTGTGTATTCTCCTTCGCAGGCCTGGTCCTCCAACTTTCCTCGACTTTGCAGGTAACTAATCTGGAGCTTTTCTAAAGCTCTTTTCTCAGTGTCGAGGTGTTGAGTCAACTCCCAGCTCAACAAATACCTGCAGCGCAAGGTGCGCTTTTCCGAATTCCCCCGAAGAGGGAGCGACACGTGCTCGTGTTTCTACTATGTAATGCACGCGTGCCTCCACTCGACTACGGACGACTAGAGTAATACTGCTATTAGTTTGCGTGTGCTCACAAGCTGCTTGAAGGGCGCTGGTAATATTATTCCTACTATCTATCAACTACGAGCTGGGGCGGTAATGCAATGATGGACCTCCGATTAATAATATCCGATACGATAGTAGGAATGGCAGTTTTGTGAGCTTTCATAGGCTCTTCCACATTCACGCACAATCTAGTGGTATCTCTCTAGGAATCCTGTTGGGTAGAGAGAACAAAAAGTCCCTTCCCTCGTTTTGGAAGGTTGTTCACAGCAACGCTTGTTTTATATGGTGACCTCTTTAGGTAGTTCAACACCTTGCTCTCCTTGACTCTTCTCATTGTCGAGGTTCTGAGTCCGGTTCCAGGTGTACAAATAGGTGCAAGTCTGGATAGGAAATCTCCCCAAGTGGGTGAGCCTACGCTCTTTCTTATCAGGCGACACGTGCTCGTGTTACTACATAATGCATGCATGGCTCCATTCGACCAGGAACGACTAGAGTAATACTACCATTAGTTTGTGTGTTCTCACAAGCTGCCTGAAGGGCGCTGGTAATATTATTCCTACTATCTATCAACTACGAGCTGGGGCGGTAATGCAATGATGGACCTCCGATTAATAATATCCGATACGATAGTAGGAATGGCAGTTTTGTGAGTTTTCATAGGCTCTTCCACATTCACGCACAATCTCGTGGTATCTCTCTAGGAATCGTGTTGAGTAGAGAGAACACTTCCGTTTTCTGCTCCGCCTTTTATTCCGAGTAGAAACCGCCTTTTTCGGAGGATGTTCGTAGCAATGCATGTTTTATGTAGCGCTCCACTTTGGGGAGATCATCACCTACCTGCCCAGACTGTCCTTTCCTGTACGGTACCTGGTAACGAGTGGATTCCACCCTTTCCCTCCTTTTTCAGTTTGATGGCGACCACGACTAGCCAGAGGTGAGTAAAGCATCAAGCGTTTCTTCTTTTCGATTTCAGTTTTTGTAATTGACAAGTTTAATTTTCCTCTTTTCCATTACTGCAGCTTCTAGTTAGAATCAGCACAATCCTCAGGTAAGTATTTCTTTCGTTGTGTTGCTAGTGATTAAAACGAATTCCTTTCTGCTTATATTTCCTTTAACCAACTTTAGCAAGTCTAACCGAAAATATTCACCCATGCATGATCATAACCAAAATTATTTTTCTGTTACAGGTATTTTATTTTAATAAAAATTAACAAAATAATTAACATACACTCAGTAAAATGCAATGTACTAAAGTAACATAAATAAAACAAAAACAAAATGTAAAAATAATAATGCAAAATACAAGTAGTTATTACAGGTTTCAACAGCAACAGCCATGACCCTGTCATCCCAATATTGGATGCAGTTCCAGAAACTCATAAAGTAAGTATTGATATCTTCTTCTAATTATAATTTTTTAAAAAAAGAAAATTTCACAAAAAATAAAATACTGTGATCTAAAGGAAAATAAACCGAAAAAAAAAAAATGTAAAAATAATAATGCAAAATACAACTAGTTATTACAGGTTTCAACAGCAACAGCCATGACCCTGTCATCCCAATATTGGATGCAGTTCCAGAAACTCATAAAGTAAGTATTGATATCTTCTTCTAATTATATTTTTTTAAAAAAAGAAAATTTCACAAAAATTAAAATACTGTGATCTAAAGGAAAATATACTGAAAAAAAAAAAAAAAATGTAAAACTAATAATGTGAAATACAACTAGTTATTACAGGTTTCAGCAGTAGCCGTTACGCTCTCATCCCGATCTTGGATGCAGTTCCAGAAAGTCATAAAGTAAGTATTGTTATTTCCTAATTATAATTTCCAAAAAAATAATTTCATAAAAATAAAATGCTATGAAATAAAGGAAAATAAATAAAACAAACAAACCAAAAAAAGAAAAAAACAATTAAAAAAAAAAAGAAAAAGTTATTCAAGTTTTCAGCACCAGCAGCAGCAACACCCATGACCCCTCTCATCCCCATCTTGGAAGCAGTTCCAGAAATTCCTAAAGTAAGTAATAATATTTTTTTTTTTTTATAAGCAACTCCAACTTCCCATCGAATTCATAAAGGTTTCATTTATTGTATCAATGTGTCTTGGTGGTGCTGCAACAACTACCTTGATTTATTTCTAATTTTCTAGTGATTGTTGAGACTTCAGGACTCTAAACCACCTTTTCAGCACTTGTTTTGTACCAGCTGCTGAATTTGCTTTGTTTTAGATGGGTTTCAGTTAATTTCTTAATTTACTTGATTTCTTTTTTGTCTAATGACTTTTGATGATTCCAGCTTCTAATTGGCCCTTTCTTTTCTTGTTCTCCAGTACCGTTGAACATTACTCGCTTTTTTTCGCACCTGATAAATTTTGCTAATTAATTTTTTCTCTTTTTGTTCCAGACTTTATCCTGTCTATTAACTTTTATTCTCTTTCTAGTTCTCTTGCAGCGTTGAACATTACTTGTTTTTGACTTATTTTTACTAGTGAGTGTTGAGACTTGAAGATTCTAAAAGAGCATTTCTTTACAGCACCTGATAAATGGCATCCTATTTACTTGATTTCTTTTTTGTCTAATGACTTTTGATGATTCCAGCTTCTAATTGGCCCTTTCTGTTCTTGTTCTCCAGTACCGTTGAACATTACTCACTTTTTTCGCACCTGATAAATTTTGCTAATTAATTTTTTCTCTTTTTGTTCCAGACTTTATCCTGTCTATTAACTTTTATTCTCTTTCTAGTTCTCTTGCAGCGTTGAACATTACTTGTTTTTTTTACTTATGTTTAGCATACGCACAGATTTGGTAAAGTTAGCCGAAAACAATTATATATAACATTTCTTCAGTTTGAACTCATTTTTGCCGAGAGAGATAGGTTTCCTTGTTCATGTGGATTTGCCTAAAGTAAAGTATGTAAATGCATGAACAATATGCTTTGTAATTATATACAAATATTTACATTACTATTGTATTACATTTTTACCTCAAACAAGGCACTTTGCCACTATCAGGGGGAAACATCTACTGGGGTACTATGTAGGGATTTGGGCAGGGAGGTGTTGGTTCACGTTGCACTTGAACTTATGCATGTCAGTACAGTTGGGGAAGCAGTGACCTGGAATGGAATTCCAAATTCTAGCAGTTCTGGGGAAGAAACTACTGGAGTAGAAAGATCTTTTAAATGTAGGGATCTCTACAGTGTGGGGGGTGGGATTTTGCAGCTTGTCGGGTCTGTCGAGGGTGTTTACGTTGTGGGGGCACAAATGCTTGCAGTTCATCAGAGCATTCACCATTATAATAGTTGTAGAACAGGCAGAGGGATGCAACGTTTCGACGATGGGACAGAGGCTGAAGCTTAGATGCCAGTTTAGGGCCTATCAGATTTGCGACTCTCTTTTGAACCCTGTCAAGGAGCGAGAGACTAGTAGCCGATGCACCAGCCCAAATATGACAGCAATACTCCATACATGGGCGAATAGTGGCCTTGTTAGAGAGGTACAGGATACTTTGGGGTGTTAGAAGTTTTCTAGCACGGTAGAGAGAGCCCACCTTCCTCGCAGCAGCCCTGGCAATGCTCTCGATGTAATTGTTCCAGCTATAATTATCATTTTCATTATGGATCAGTAATATAATTTTACTACTGTTAATATATTCTAATAAATTATAATATATTAAATAACTATAAAAACTAAAACTAATAATTAAAAACAAAAAAATCATGATTAGATACTAAAACATAACTTATAAATTAGCGCTAAATTAAGTTATAACCGATCAAATAATAAACACTAAACCTCGACATAAATGTAAATATCAAAATGTTAAATTGTATAAATACTGAAAGATTAAACACTAATACTAAAATAATACTTTAAAACCAAAAATATACCAGAGAATAAGTGATAAGCTGTTCTAAAAATAAACTTATTACTAGTAAAAATATCTTGCTGATCCATATAAGAAAATGATAATAATAATGGCATATTAAAAATGAGCAATTATTAGAATAACGATTGCGCTCAAATTCGAGTTTGCCCTTTACACGCCTTTGCAGTAATATTTATGCCCCAAAACTGAAAAATGTGGCTGATTACTTGGACCTGAAAGTTCTAAACTAGCATAATTGTCTGGCATCTCAGTACTTTGTACAAAACTAGCATTTTAGCCGTGGGAGTTTGGGGGTTTTGTGTTGAGCCAAACAACGAAAAAACGCGTGGTAGCAGGGAGGAAGGCTAGAACCCGTTACGTGTTTGCGTGTATGACCACTGGCAGTGACGTAGGTTTAAATTAAAGCTAGAGAAAAGAAAGCACGGCATGACTTACAAATACATCGTGGATTAAAGCAACCCCCTAGCTATTTGTCGCGTGAAGTAATAATTACACTTATATATATTTTTTCCTTTATTTTTAACTTTGACACATTAACCATTATTGATTAAGGGTCATATGAATTTATTACGTTAGATCCATGGCCAAGGAAACTATATCTAACATTTCAGTGGTTTATACTATAAGTTGTACACTTTCACTTTTATAGATATATCCATTTCAAAATTACTCGGACTTGTAACGACATGATTCCATTTCCGTTGGATTAAAACTTGTCTCTTTTTTCTTTTTATTTAGCAACCAGCCGAAACTTCTCCCAGAAGAAGACCACTCCCATCCAAAATTTCTACAAGAACAGGATAGCCGCCGCCACTTCAGGGTCCTGGATATGACCTTAAACTGTATCCGATGGTAAAGCTCCATAAGCGGGCTTGGGGAGTGTGGAGCCACCCTTTAATTACCATTGCTCCCAGGTCCACTCTGACCCGGAGTGGTAGTACCTGTTAGGGTCCCCACTGTGGGTTACATATTTTTCTTCTAATAAACCTTTAAAAACTATAAGTCTATTTTCTGTGTTATCTATTTGTTATACATCATGTGCCCCGAATTAAATTGTGATATTCGTTTTCAGCATATTCAAAAAGATTTAAAAAATCGACATAGAATTACATATCAAATATAAAAAAAAAAAGGCTAACCCTGACCCCCAACCCTAATCCATCCTAGAGACAATTTGATCAAAGAGGAGCAGCATGAATATCAGCAATAATGTATGCCAAAAAAAAAAAAAAAAAAAATTACTTAATATTGGTTTGAACTATAAAGAACTCTGCACTTGTAGAGTTTTCGTAATTTTTGGATATATTACTATTTTCGACATGACAATTAACTACGTATGGAGGTTGGCTTTGTTTTAATATGCAGGGAGACGACGGTCTCATGACAGTCACCTCGGTCTTGTTCTAATTTGAGCCTGAACACTTGTTATGTTCCAAAGTAAATAAACGCTTTAAAATAAGTTAAAACAAAAAGAACTTCTCAGATATTAATCAAGGCAGATAAATCAAGTCAGAGTTTCCTTTAGGAAACCATATGAAAATATACTCACAAATATATGTATATATATACATATATATGTGTGTGTGCTTTCTCAAGGGAGATAATAAAAATAAGAGTTATCTACCTTTAAAAAAACATGAAAATGTACTAACAAATATATATATATATATATATATATAGTAATTTATGAAATATATATGGCGATTAAGCTACACTGAATATTCGGCGTTTCATCCACTATAGGATTCGTTAATTTATGAAATATATATGGCAATTAAGCTACACTGAATATTCGGCGTTTGACTCCACTAAATCGTTTTTTTTTTTTTTAATTTTATTCGTTTGTTTTTGTTTTTCAGTAAGTGTATCAGTTTGTTCACATGTAATCGCCTTAAAAGGTAGAATCTTTATTTGGCCAATCAACTCTGGTGTTCTGACTTTCTTTACTCCTCCCACACCTCTTATCACTCCTCACAGACT
Source organism: Euprymna scolopes (assembly GCF_053919585.1). Lineage (NCBI taxonomy): Eukaryota > Metazoa > Mollusca > Cephalopoda > Sepiida > Sepiolidae > Euprymna > Euprymna scolopes. Next base: position 87,381,584 of record NC_136527.1, on the reverse strand, counting down.
CGCTGCCTTCCTTGAATCTCTTATGCCACTCAAAAACTGATACTCAATTCATGCAAAATGGTCCAAAAGCAGTCTGAAGCGTTCCATACGTTTCTGTGACATTTTTTCAAGTTTAAAACAGAATTTATTTCATATCGTTCTTCTAAAGTGTCCTCACGTCCAGATTGCATTTTTTTAAAATTCACCAGCTGTGACAATCAGGCTTTAGTAGGGTGTATTCCAATTCCTGCTGTAGCTGTTCATTTGAACCTGAAATCATAAAAACTGGTCAGTCATCTAATAAGATGCATCGCAATAACATACTGAATTTTCAAGAGTCTACAACAATTTTAAATGGTCGTACAAAAAAAAAGTCTGGAAACTTATTGAAGGTACCTAGTATATATATATTTTTTTCTGTATGTGGCAACCTATTTTTGAAATTGGATTTTTTCTAAGAAATCTCTACTAAATATTACATCAGAGATAACATAATTTTCAAATATGTATTCATTTGTATGTAAACTGATTATAAATATCTCAAATCACCTAAAAAGTTAGTGGGTAAAACATGTGCTTTTTATACCCTTTGACGAAAGTAATTGGTTGGTTGTTTTTGTTTTACGGCATATCAACCCTTTTCAGGTTATTTAATGCTGAATCCAGTTATTTTGAAGAAAGATTTTTTAATAGACTGTTTTTTTTTTTCCAAGTCGGTTTCTATTTAACCCATAGTTGGGACCCTAACAGGTACTACCACTCCGGGTCAGAGTGGACCTGGAAGCAATGACAATTAAAGGGTGGCTCGACACCCCCCAAAGCCCGCAAGTGGAAATAGTTTAAGGTCATATCCAGGATCTCATTCGATCTGCCTTTTCATCTTCTTTAGCTTTTAACTTCTCGACAGCACCTCGTAGTTTCTAAAAATCGTCCAATCTGTGCTAACTGATGATGATGAATTAATGGTGAAAGTTCTGATGAACTACAAGCACTTGTACCCCCTTTATATGAATACCGCCAACAAACCCGACAAGCAGCTAAATCCCACCCCTTCACAGTAGAGATCCCTAGGTGTAAGAAAGCCTTCTACTCCAATAGTTTCTTCCCCAGAACTGTTAGACTTTGGAACTCCCTTCTGGGATTCTGCTTTCCCAAGTGTACTGACATGCAGAAGTTCAAGTGTAATGTGAACAGACATCTTGTTGCTCAACTCCCTACCTAGTATCTCTGCAACTTATGTTCCTGATAGTAGCCCCCTACTTCAAAGTGGCACTGTGCCTTGCCTTGAGGGTTCAAAAGAGAGTCGCCAACCTAATAGGTCCCAAACTGTCAGCCAGGCTTCAGCCTCTGTCCCATCGCCGAAACGTTGCGTCCCTCTGCCTGTTCTACAAGTATTTTAATGGTGAATGCTCTGACGAACTGCAAGCACTTGTACCACCACGACGTAGACACCCTCGACAAACTCGACAGGCAGCTAAATCCCACCCCCACACAGTAGAGATCCCTAGATGTAAAAGATCTTTCTACTCCAGTAGTTTCTTCCCCAGAACCGCTAGAGTCTGGAATTCCATTCCAGGTCCCTGCTTCCCTAACTGTACTGACATGCAGAAGTTCAAGTGCAATGTGAACCGACATCTTGCTGCCCAAATCCCTACATAGTGCCCCAGTAGTTGCTGCTCCTGATAGTAGTTCCCTACACCAAAGTGGCAATGTGCCTTGTTTGGGGTGAAAATGTAATAAAAAAAAAATTTTAAAAAGCGGTTGTACCCCTCGACATAAATATCCCCGACAAACCCGAAAAGCGGCAAAATCTGAAAAAGGTAAAAAAGAAGTTAAACTCATCATCATCATCATCATCATCATCCTTCTTAAAACGTAACGATAAACGTCAACCCTAATTTGAAAACAATTCTTATTTTCCAGGGAGCAAGCCACCATTTCTCATCAACAACAAATCGAAGACTTGAAAGAAAGTTTTAAACAAAAAACGACTGAGTATGAAACGTGGCCACTTCAGGTAACAAATTTATACGAAAAAACTAAACTTGTTTCCTTTAAAAAATTGCAAGAAACTTTCTCAACCACCAATAGTCATGGCTAACGATAAATTGCCTGGAAGTACTTTGTTTAAACTCCTCGGTTGAATGTTCGCAGGGAACACGAGTTGGAACAAATACAACAAGGGCATTGCCACTGCTGCTGCAATGAAGATGGGCTCTCACTACCATGCTAGAAAATTACTGAAATTCATCAGCTGTGACAATCAGGGAAAAGCAGGTCTCGTAGTATAATTTTATTCTGTGTCCTTGCGTTTGGTATATACTACGAGACCTACTTTTCCGTCTTTTCACAAGGATAGTTTGCCTTACATCCACAATAGCAATATTGTATATCAATTTAAATGCCAGTGCGATGCTGGTTATGTTGGGCGAACATCCTTGAATCTTTTGAGTCGTATAAACCAACATGTTCCATCGAAGATCAGACAAGGGAGGATGGGGTCTGGTGGTCTCCCTCCTTCTGCAGCCTTGGACTCTGCTATTGGCCAGCATTTGGTTGACAACCCGTGCTGTGCCGATAGATATAAAATAGATTGGTTCAAGGTGCTACATATAGCGGACTCCAAAAACCATTTAAAGATTTTGGAGTCTGTCTCTATTGCGGTGCGTCAACCTTCTTTGTGCCGGTAAAAAGGAACATCCAACGCATTGTTTCTCTTTGGGGAACTTTGAATATTTTCTCCCGTTGTTATCTTTTTCCTCCCTCGTTGTGCCAATATTTTAATCGTTTTTAAAACGTTAATTAAATTTATTTTAGTGTCCCCATACTTTTGGCACATTTAATAAGTTCCCCATTAGAACTCTTTATTTTCGACATAATATTATTTTGTATGCTATCAATTTTCTCCTGATGAGATGATAGCCGAAAGAGCTCTCGAGAAACTTCCGCTTATTATTTTCAAAACCATATATATATATATATATATATATATATATAGACAAATATTACATAGTCACTGCACTGAACATGATAATGTTTCACACAATGAGCATGTTCAGAGTAGTGAGTATGTATTACTTGTCTATATAAATAAAAATAATATGTGGCTCTTTTTTATTGAGCACTCTTAGTAACCTCGTTTTAACTCATGGGTTTATCTTCTGAATACCTTCAACCTGGTGTTTGTGTATATATATATATATATATATATATATATATATATATATATATATATATATATATACACACACACATATATATATATCTCTTCTCTTGCTCGTCCGTCAAAGTCGACGATGACCAAGGTATCAATCAGTTCGGCGTCGGGGGTTTGTGGGTCCTGAGATAGCTGATGAGGCCAATCCATGCTCGGCAGACTCTTCCACACTCTGGACACGTGAAGGCGGTATCAGCAGGCTGTGAACCGGCAGCTCTCTCCTTCCTCCTCTTGCGCTTCTGCTGGTCGTGTGTCATGCGTTGATTCTCTGCCCTGTCGGCTCCTAGGCTGATGACGCAACGCCTGGCTGAACGTTCAGCAGCGCGACTCTCCCAAGACTGGGGGCTGATGTCAAAGTCTTTTAGGGACGTTCTCAGACAGTCTTTATATCGTTTCTTTTGGCCCCCTGCATTCCGCTTTTCCTGGCTGAGTTCCCCATAGAAAAGTTGTTTGGGGATTCGGCTGTCGTGCATGCGATAGACATGGCCTGCCCACCGGAGTTGGGTTTTGCGGATTATGGTGGTGATGGTATGGAGCCCCGCCTGCTTCAAGACTTCTGTGTCAGGAATTCTGTCTTGCCAGCGGATGTTGAGAAGATTACGGAGGCATCTGAGGTGGAAGCTGTTTTTCATGTCTTTTATATGGCGTCCAAGTTTCACAGGCATAGAGTAGGGTTGTCAGGACGACCGCTCGGTATACTTTCAGTTTGGTTGCGAGTGTAATGCCTCTCCTCTTCCACACATTGTCTCTAAGTCTTCCAAATGCACTGCTCGCTGTGGAGATCCTATGGTTAACCTCAATGTCAATGTTGGCGGTGCGGGAGAGGGTGCTGCCAAGGTAGGTGAATTGCTCCACAGCATGGATCTTCTGCCCTTTGACAGTGATGCCGGGTTCATGGTATGCATCTCCGGGGGCGGGTTGGTACATAACTTCTGTCTTCTTTGTACTGATGGTGAGACCAGTTGTCACAACTGGTGGAGAATCCGTCCATTTGACGTTGCATCTCTATCTCATTTGGGGCATTAAGGGCACAGTCATCGGCAAAGAGAAGGTCTCTGATGATGGTTTCCCTCACTTTCGTGACTGCCTGCATTCGCCTGATGTTAAACAATTTCCCGTCACATTTGTACTTGATGTCAATGCCAGAGTGACTGTCTTTGAAAGCGTCCCGGAGCATGGCAGAGAAAACCATGCTGAAGAGCGTCGGGGCTAAGACACAGCCCTGCTTGACTCCGTTGGTCACAGGGAAGGGCTCTGAGGGGTCGCCGTCATCCAGGACACGAGCGGTCATGCCCTCATGGAACTGCCTGACAATGGCGATGAACCTGTCTGGACAACCAAATTTTTCCATGATCCGCCAGAAGCCATTTCGGCAAACAGTGTCGAAGGCCTTGGTCAGGTCGACGAACGTGGTGTAGAGGCCCCGGTGCTGCTCGACACACTTCTCCTGCAGTTGGCGTGCAGCAAAGATCATATCAGTCGTCCCGCGGCCCGCTTGAAAGCCACACTGGCTCTCGGGAAGACGACCATCTTCAAAGTGCACCAGCAGGCGGTTGAGAAGGATGCGGGCCAGGATTTTCCCGGCGATGGAAAGAAGGGATATCCCGCAGTGGTTGTCACATGACTGACGATTTCCCTTGCGTTTGTAAATGTGAACGATAGTAGCATCACGAAAATCTTGCGGTAATTCTTCACTCTCCCACATGGATTGGAAGAGTTCTGTTAGTCTTAAAAGCAGTGTAGGTCCACCAGATTTGTATATTTCTGCTGGAATTGAGTAGGGGCCAGGGGCCTTCCCAGAGGAAAGTTGCTTGATGGCTTTGCTTACTTCCTCTGACGAGGGTGGGATGTCGAGCTCCTCGTTGATAGGCTCCTGGCGTAGTCAGTCGATGGCTTCATCATTGATGGAAGATGGCCGGTTTATCACGCTGTTAAAGTGCTCTGCCCATCTATCAAGGATCTGCTTTTTGTCATTCATTGTTCCATCGGAGCTAAGCAGGGGGGGGGAGCTAGAGGACTGGGGACCATAGACAGCCCTCAGCGCATCGTAAAACTTCCTCATATCATGGCTATTGGCATGCTCCTGGATCTCATCTGCTTTCGCGCTGAGCCAGGCATCCTGCATGGAGCGGAGTCTGGCCTGCACCTTGCTGCGGATGTTGATGAAGGCAGCTTTCTTTGCGAAGCACTTGGGGTCACTCTTATGTGCACAGAGAAGTTGGCGTTTCTCCTCCAGGATGGGTTGAATCTCAGAGTCATTTTCATCAAACCAGTCCTGGTGCTTCTTTTGCTTGGGTCCAATGATTTCGAGAGCGATGGAGTAGGTGGAGTCTCTGAGGTGTGCCCACTGATCTTCAATAGTGTCCGAGATGGTGAGGGAGACAGATAGCTTGTCGTTGATTGCTTCCTGTAGCTCATGGATGACATCTGGACTCTTAAGTTTTTCCCCGTCAAGGCGCTTTGTGACTTTCTGACCCTGAGAGCGCCTCTTGGGTTGGATGTATAGGCACATTTTGGATATGATCAGGTGGTGGTCTGTCCAACAGTCGGCACTACACACAACCTTGGTCAACCTTACATCTCTGCTGACCCTTGCCCTGATGATGACGTAGTCGATCAGATGCCAGTGGTGGGAGCATGGGTGCATCCACGACGTCTTGCTATGGGTGGGTAGGCGGAACATGGTGTTGGTGATGGAAAGGTCGTGTGCAGCGCAAAGGCTGAGCAGCCGTAGGCCGTTGCTATTGCATTTGCCCACTCCATGGTGGCCAAGGACCCGGTCCCAAGTGGAATGGTCCGTGCCAACGCAGGCATTGAAGTCGCCGAGGACGATGAGCTTCTCTCTCTGCGGAGCAGCGGAAATGAGGCTTTCCAGATCTTCATAGAACTGGTCCTTGGTATCTTTGGGGTTAGTCATGGTTGGTGCGTAGGCGCTGATCAGTGTGGCGGTTCTTGCCTTGCTGAGCGGGAGTTGCATCTTCATCAGCCGGTCATTGGTGCCGTCCGGGATGCTGACCAGCTTACTCACGTGCTCAGTCTTGATGGCAAAGCCCACGCCAGCCTCTCTGTGCTCCTTGCTGCTGCGTCCACTCCAGAAAAAGGTGTAGCCGCCACCTGACTCTGTCAGTTGACCCTTGTCTGAGAGGCGAGTCTCACTGAGGGCTGCGATGTCTACCTTATAACGGGCAAGCTCCCTTGCTACGAGAGCAGTTCTTCTCTCGGGTCGGTCAGCTCTGGTGTTGTCGAGCAAAGTAAGAACATTCCATGATGCTAAGGTAAGCACCAACCCTTTCTTTCTCATGTCTCGACTGCTGTGAGGGAAACCCCGCCAGCCGCGGTATGCTGGCCAGGGGTGATGGTGAAGCAGCTATGTTTAGGGCTCCTTTTATCGCCCCGTCCTCATGCCATGGAGGCGAGCAGAGTGATCCTGAAAAGGACTGCTCGGTCGGCCAGCTAGTTGCCTGCACCCCCTTGCTGCTTCGGTCGAGTGGAGTACGACCAGTTTCTGGGCCGCCTGTGGGCAGGTTTGCAGCTACAGCTCCCAGTGATTTCCACACCTGCTGCTTTGCTGCTCGCCCATCGCCACAGGACTTGGTGTTGAGCAATGTTTGACATCCTGACTTGCACTGGATTTGGATTATAGTGAGGGGGATTTGCGCTGCATCGGCCTCACTCTCTCGTCCTGGCTTGCCCAATTCCAACGGCAAGACATAGTCGAGGAGGCTGGGGACGAACAAGGGTGCAGAAGCTGCCGGAGGGAGGCAAGTATGCCGTCCAACCGCCTAAGTGGCTCCACTCCGTCGTTTCTGTCGGGGTTGCTCCCCTAGCCTTTTCCATTTCCATGGCTCTCACAAGGCAGTGAGGCCATTTGACCCATGGCTGGGATAGGGATTGGTAATGTGTCAGGGCATGTCCACACATCGGTGGGCCGTAGCACAGTCCCTCTGGGACTCCCTACTGTTCCGAGATCCTCTACTGATTCAGCCTGGAGTCGCATGACAACCAGTTACCGTGTGTGACCACATGTGTGTGCGTGCAATGCACACAGGGTGATGTGTGCGCAAGTGTGTTAGCTATAAGGTAGCGTCTTGGCTTACTCACCATCTCGCTCTCAGCAACCACCACTGGCTAGCCTTCGCGAAACGAGAAGCCGAGTGCGTAAGTCTTCTCCTGTCAGTACACAGCCTCTCCATCATCAAGACCTCTTCTGTACATATATATATATACACACACACACATATATATATATACACACACACACACATATATATATATATATGTATATATATATATACAAATATATATGTACACACATATATATACACACACACATACATATACATATATATATCTACACACATATATTAAGAGGTATATTTGGTAAAAAACAAGGAAAAGTGCTCAATACTTTAGTAGAGCTAAATATGTTTTTTATTATTTCATATATAACAAAATTTATTTTCTTTTTAAATAAATAGAGAAAAGGGTTTTTGATGTGAATATCAATACACAAAAAATTATATATATATATATATATATATATATATATATATATATATATACAGGGTGACCCCCCCCCAAAAAAAAAAACGGGCCCCAACTCTAATTACGCCTGTTTTTTAGTGTTTTGTCCAAATGAAATGAAACTTTGGTCATAACTAGTTTATTATATTCAAAACCTCACATCAAAACTCTAGGGTCTTTGGCCTTTTTTTCTCCGTTGATTGAAAAATGATTAGAAAAACAATTGAATGTCCTCTGTTTTTTTTTTGGGGGGGGGGGTCACCATATATATATATATATATATATGTCAAGGATGTGCGTTCCATTATAGAAACGTTGTTTTAATTTGAATAAAATAAAATATGCATCAAGTGTGCTTGAAAGCCAAATCACAACGTAATATTAAGAAAATAAACAAATATTTTACTTGTTTGAAATTTCTAACATGAATATATTTCAGAGTCAAACTCCATCCTCAGTATGTTGTTTTCTTTCTTTCTTTTTTTTCCTTCTTTCCATGTTGTGAAATTGGAGAAAGAAAAGCGGATCTTTACAAACAGATTTTACTTTCTCCAATTTTACAGGCCCTGTCGGTGGGGCATTAGAATACTCTGACTGCCCCCCTGCAGAGGGTAAAAGTCCCTCAATAGGGGTCCTGGATATGACCTTAAACTATATCCAGTGGTGAGGCCCCAGCTTGTGGGCTTTGGGGAGTGTGGAGCCACTTTTTAATTACCATTGCTCCCAGGTCCACTCTGACCCGGAGTGGTAGTACCTGTTAGGGTCCCAACTATGGGTTAAATAGAAACCGACGTGAAAACAACAAATATATTCTATTAAAAAATTTTTTCTTCAAAATTTTTGGATTCGGCATTAAATAACCCGAAAAGGGTTGATACGCCGTAAAACAAAAACAACCAACCAATTTTACAACAGGGCAAGGAAGAAGGAAAAAAAAAAAATAAAGAAAACAAAATACTTGACTCCGAAATATATTTAAATTATAAATTTCAAGCAAGTAAAATAAGTTTGTGAGGTCAGTGAAAGTGACCAATGATGTGGCTGAGAGAGGTGTGAAACTAATGAGTGACTTTGCAACTCAGATCACAAGTGACCCAGAGCAAAGAAGCTGCTTACTACAAGTTGTGGAGTACCACAGGAAAAAATTTGACAGTTACAAAAAAGCCACATTGAACAAGTGATAATACATGTATTAGTAACATCCTATCTGACAGTTTCTTATGCAATATATGTGTCAGTGCAGTGCTATCATACTACCAAACTGATTTTTTGTAGTGTCCCAGCTGTTTGTGCATTAGAATTAGTTAAAATTTACACAGGTGTTCATGTGTTTTATTGTGCTTACTACCATATGCAAGATAATTTTATTAGCTTTCATTTGGTACCACTTTCAATGCTATAGCATCAACCTCTGGAAAGCCACAATGAAAATAAGGACATAATATCCCATATTTTGCAGCATTTTTGAAAAACGTCAACAATAAAATTACATGGCTCTTGAGGCAGGCATAGCCAAGGTCCAAGATCACAATAACTCGTATATTTAGCTAATTTAGACCTTGGAGAATGGGAAGAATATCAGTTTCCATATGTTTGAAGAAAAAGGTCAATTTTGAAGAGGTCTAATATATATATATATATATATATATATATATATTAGTATGTTTAGAGTTTAAATGCTTTTAAGACACAACCTAATAAAATAAATAATTCCATACAAGCTTCTGAAATGACGAACGCAACAACTTCATAAAATGTAACACAGAAAAGGTTTATTAAGGAGAATGTGATATGTTCCTGGTCAAAAGCTGGACTCTGGCTACCTGGTGCTATCGTGATAGTTATTCCCAGTGGAATCGTCGATACCGTTAGAAATAACACTGAGGTGGAGAGAGAGCAAAGAAAAGGGAGGTCCGTTCTGTTTGGTGGCTCTCTCAGTAAGGACGAGTTGTTATTCTTCAAACTGGCTGCTGGCCAATTTCCTTAGTGGATAAGAAAGATCAATGCGCCGTGCCCCTGATTGGTCAATATGTGGCCAAATAGCACACGGGAGAGGCATTGATTCATGAAAGAAAAAAGTCCCATTTGTTTCTGCTACATATGTATATTTGGTAAAAAACAAGAAAAAAGTGCTCAATACGTTAGTAGAGTTAAATGTTTTTATTATTTCAAGTTCGGAATCTACTAATACATCGAGAAATGGTATTTTGTTATTTCTATCTGATTCATGGGTGAATTTGAGGACAGAGTGTGTTTCTAGGTTTAGTTTGATTTTTTTAGTGACTTGTACTTATTCGCCTGCAATGAATAGGTTGTCAACATATCGGGCATAGAAAGTGAGTTCATTTTTTTTTATCTGAGAAGATTTTATTTTCGCGGTGGGTCATATAGTATTTTTTTTTTTTTTTTTTTTTTTTTACACAGTGATCACCACTTATCAAGGCCCGGAAGCCACTCAGGGATAAGGGTTATTGTAAGTACATCACGTTAGTGAGGAGATTTTATGAAGTGTTTAATTAGGGGGGCGGTTCATTAGGAATTTGTTAACATTAGACTTGAAGACATCTAAGTTGTAGTCCGGAGGGAAGTAGGCAGACGGAACAGAGTTCCACAGGCGTGCAGTTCTAAGAAAGAAGCTTTGCTCATGAAATCCGCGTTTTGATTTAGGCACAGATATAGAGTGGGGGAAATTTTTCACAGTGGATTCAGCTAGACGGGTGTTTTTCGTGAAAGATTGGCGAGGAGGGACCAGGGATTGGAGTTTTGCGAATGTTTGGCCTAGAGATGATCCCATTGAGACGCCATCTATTTGAATGTATATTTTCCAATTAGGGTCAGTGAAGGGAACTTGTGTGGTACATTTTAATAGTAACTTTTCTAGGGTTTGGGGTTTTATAGCTGGAGGGAGTATTGTATTGTGGTTGTATACTTGATTGATGATAATTGGTGTCATTTATAGGGACATTAGTAAAGAGGTTTTCGATGTCAAGGGATGCGGTTATGCATTTGTGGGGGGGGAGTTTAATTTTAAAACATGAGTTGGAACAATTACATTGAAGGCATTGCCAGGGCCGCTGCAAGGAAGATCGGCTCTCTCTACCGTGCTAGAAAAACTACTAACACCCGAAAGTATCCTGTACCTCTATAAGGCAACCATTCGCCCATGTATGGAGTATTGCTGTCATATTTGGGGGGGGGGGGGTGCATCGGCTACTAGTCTCTCGCTCCTTGACAAGGTTCAAAAGAGAGTCGCAAATCTGATAGGCCCTGAACTGGCATCTAAGCTTCAGCCTCTGTCCCATCAACGAAACGTTGCATCCCTCTGCCTGTTCTACAAGTATTTTGATGGTGAATGCTCTAACGAACTGCAAGCACTTGTGCCCCCACAACGTGAACACCCTCGACAGACCCGACAGGTTGCAAAATCCCACCCCCACACAGTAGAGATCCCTAGATGTAAAAGATCTTTTTACTCCTGTAGTTTCTTCCCCAGAACCGCTAGACTTTGGAATTCCATTCCAGGTCCCTGCTTCCCCAACTCTAGTGACGAGCAGAAGTTCACGTGTAATGTGAACCGATATCTTGCTGCCCAAATCCCTACATAGTACCCCAGTAGTTGTTGCCTCTGATATTAGCCCCCTACACCAAAGTGGCAATATGCCTTGTTTGGGGTGAAAATGTAATAATAATAATAAAAAAAAAGAAGTCGGTGGCAGATTTTATGCAGTATTTACTAGGTATGTAAGGTTGGATAATGTTATTGATTGTTTTAGCGATATTATAAACTGGAGTGGGGATTTGAGAGATTATGGGTCTTAGAGGGTATCCTGTTTTGTGATTTTAATTTTCCTGTATATGTAGCCAGGTTTATAGTCTCCTATTATTTTATTAAATTTTATTATTTCGATTTCAGCATTGTTTTGTGTATACATATAAAAAATATGATAATATTTGTCAACAACAAATGTTTCCTAACGTTTTTTTGCTGAAATAAACAATCCAACATTAATGATGAAAATTATTCATAAACCATTTTTTTTTTTGTCTTTCAGTTAGAAACTGCCTTACAACAGGAACGAAATAATCACAACAAAGAAATGCAGGAAATGAAAGGAAAATTTACAGAGAATTTCATGATCGTATGAGTCCATTTTGAATTTTACATAACAACAATAATGTACGAGGGTTGTTCCAAAAATTATTTAAAAAAAAAAAAAAAAGCTGAAGAGCCACGAAGACGGGAGTGGTACTATTAAAACGAGCAACATTTTGTGCTCTAAAATTTAATTTTCTACATAGTCACCACCATTCTCAATGTACCTTTGCCAGCGATTGGGTGGTGGCTATGCATGGGTGTCCAGAGCACGCTTTAGCACTCACATCTCTGTCGCCACTCTGAAATCGATGGACCCGTCTCCTAACTGTCCTGAAATCAACTGTATCAGCTTTGTACACATTCAACAGGCGCCGGTTAATGTTGATTCAATGTTTTCTGCATAGAGGAATTCAATGATGCATCTCTGCTTCTGACGCACATCCATGACAGGGGTTGCATTCTTAGAGTCTCCCACTGTCAATATGTGCAACAGAGAGATGAAACTTTCAGGTCATGAATGCATAAGTTCAGTCATCATAACAATACTATCTGATCCATTCGGGCGAAATAAAAAAAAAATATTTTTAGAACACCCCTCGTATTATTCGGATGGTTCAAACGTCTTCTCAACTAGTAGGTCAAAGGGGGGCACCCGACTTTACACGGGCGTTAAATACGCTTAAATATGATATTTTAATTTGTCCAGATTTCGTATATATTATTATAGAGTCGTGATTTCAAAAGTAAAATAAAAAATTATTTGGGTGCCATCAGCTAGAATCGAAACAGAAATCAAAACTTTAGCATTCAAAGCTGGTGACGTTACCACTGTACAAACGTGACATGCATATGAACTTATTAAAAATTAAAAATAAACTAAGATGAATGTACAAAATGTATGACGATTTTTTAAATTTTGACCCCTTATAAATATTTTAACCGATTAAAGCCCCATAAAAGAACGGTCCATAAAAGAACGGCCCATAAAAATCCAATCATTTGAGGGCCCTATCGCAAAACTGTTATGTGTCTGTCACGCATAGAATCCAAGCCTCGACTGCATTTTACAATACAATTCAATTCTCTTTCTTCATTAAAAGAGAGAGAAAAGGAGTGAAAGAGAGAGAGAGAGAGAGAGAGAGAAAGAGAGAAAGGCATACATAACATTTGAACATAGTTTTAAATTCGATTGCTAGCAAGAAGGCGTGACCTCTTATCACCTCTCTGTACTAGTTTACACAAAGCACTTGTCAATCACCCATACTGACAGCGGAAACCTTTAAAACTGTGCACTCCCTGAGTTTGTGCTTGTCTCACTCACAAGAACGGTACACATCTGGTAAATGGACCCCAAATGAGGGGAGCCGGGAGCTTGACTCTCACCCATTGTGCTACAATTATACCTTCTAGTTTCAGAGGAGATAGAGATTGAAAATATGGAGACAGACAGACAGACAGACAGACAGAAAGACATGGTGCTTTTTATATATTACTAGCGGAAGGTACCCGGCATTGCCTGGGTGTTTGGAGGTGTGTGTGTTTAAAAAAAAAAAATGTTGGCCGAGTGTTTGGAGGTGTAAAAGAAAAAAAGTTTTAATAGGAAGGTAGGATTGAACCCCGAAGCCTTGACGCAAAGGTGGAAACGAAAGGGGGAAAAAAAGCCAGCCACCTAACCATCTCAGCCATGAGGGGAGAGGAATTGATAAGCGTGATAAGTTGAAGGTTAACAAGTGAGTCAAGTCAAAGAGGTTTGATTGACAGGTGGCCGCTTAATGAGGTCATCGCGGGAGAGTTACGATGACATGGCAGTTTTTTATTTGCTGCGGGGCAGTCTTTTGGGGTTTGTTTACTTTGTTTCAATGCGGGGCAGTTTTGGCTTCCTCAAGATGATGGGGGGGGGCAAACCAGCTTCCCTTGGGATTGTCCAAATTGAATAGCAATTGTCTGATATAAGGAAAGCTCTGCATTGATCAAAGCTGATTGCTTTTCGACGTTCCTGCGATCGCGCCACGAACGATGCCTAGCTTTGAATTAGTTTTGCTTTTATTATACGAAAAAGCCGAATCCACACACAGCAATCCAAAAATGTAGAATATTTAGCTTTACAAAGTCGGGCCAATTAAATAGACAGGCGACCCCCGTTCTTAACTCGTAGATATTATCTTTTCTACAGCATATAAAAAGTTTTTAGGAGTGAGCCGACCGATCATTTCCCGGAAAAAGTCTTTTGCAGACATACACGAAAAGCGAACATACATACATAACACACACACACACACACACATTTTCGCTTTTATATATATAGATAATTATTTTCTTTTGTGGATTAATGTCCCCTTGCTGACTGATGCAACCACGCACTGACCTGTCACCTAGTGGGACTCATTTATCCTATATGTCCTTTAAAGAACTAATTACCTCTGTTAGGAACTAAGCATCAGCCACCAGAAGAGCTCAGACCACCAAAGAAGACGGACCTTAGTCTTCTCAATTTCAGTTCACTAAATCCTCCAGGCTGCAACTACTTCACTGAAGACCTCCACGGGACAACCTGGAGACAATTTAAGTTTCTGCCTCCCGACACGAGAACACTTTCTATTGCTTTTCTTTCTTTCAATTCAGATAGAATCCTTCTTCTTTCAAAATAAATGCTTTTGTTGTTTTGTTCTAAAAAAAAAAAGGCGTTGATTAATTACTCTGTGCTTTGGTGTTGCTAATTAATCTTTTATAAGGGGTTTTGGCACAAAGCTATAATATGAAAAGCAAAATATGTGTATGTGTGTGTGTCTCGCAAAAAACTTCCGACAGACGTGTCGGACCATGACAAAATCTATATCATTTTAAAGCTTGATGTCTCAGACGACAAATATCGAAAAATTGTCCGAAAAACTTTAATTCTTTCACCCTCAACTGAGTCATTTTCTACAAGGAGGGGTCACTTTTGTCATCAACATTTTTGCAAGTGATTCAAGTCTCGCATCAATGACGTCACATAAAACACGTTATTTCAACTGCCCGTGACGTCGCAATTGTGGTGGCCGCATCGATGAGACCGTTTGCTATTTTTTCACCTCCTTTTTCCCTCCTGCGTGTTACGGAGTTCGAGTCTGCCTTCTACTCCTAAATTTTTTTTTTTGCGCAACCAGCACCCTTACACACACCTGTTATATTATGAACCTTTTTTCTAGAATTCAAATACACAACAACACATTTGGTGTAAGCAACAGTCCGTTTTTATTCCTCATTGTTTTCCTGTTATGGTGGAGAGAGAGAGGAGTGGGAGGGGGACAGAGAGAAAGAGAGAGAGAAAGAAATAGAGAGAAAGAGAGAGAAAGAAATAGAGAGAAAGAGAGAGAAAGAGAAAGAGAGAAAGCGAGAGAGAGAGAGAGAGAAAGAAACAAACAGATAGATAGATAGGGAGAGAGAGAGAGAGAGACAGAGAAAGACAGAGAGAGACAGAGAGAGAGACAGACAGAAAGAAAACAAAAGCAAAACGAAAAAAAAATCAAATAAATTTCTGTATCGTTGTGTCCGCTTGGCTGACAATCAAATCTCAATCTGCCAATCTTTTTCGTGTCACTTTTTCTGTCAACTTTTAAAAACATCAACATAATCATAATTCCTTTAATTGCTACATTCCTTCTCAAACAATAACAAATTTTGTTTACATTCGTGAGAAATATTGAAACAATTCTGATTTAGTTGTCATGTTCCCCACATTCCATCCGCAGATGCGTGCCACATTTTTATCCATATAAATACATATATGTATATACACATACATATACTAGCATGTCAACCCAGCTTAGACCGGGCCCTTTGTGCAACACACCTACACACACCCAGGCAATGCCGGACACCCAGGCTAGTCATACCTAAAAGACAATTTAGTGAAGTGCAGATAAACTGATAAAGACGATTCCATTTTAAATGTTATTAATATGATATTATTTGTCATCAGGAACTCGAAATTGAAAAGCAGAAATACCAAGAATTGGTTGATAGATATCACGAAGACAATCAGAATGCTGAAGACAAAGTAGGTAAAATTTAACTTTTGAAAAAATTTCTTGCTATTGTGTTTTTTTTTACTTTAAAACTTATGTAAAACAAACGGCATGGTGGCAAAGAATAGAATATAAAAATATATATGGCAATTAAGCTACATGGAATATTTCGCGTTTCATTCTCTGCAAAGAGTTGTGCTTACCTCATGTTTTCATATACATATATATATATATGCTGATGACACGACCATCTACGGCAACACATCAAAGGCTGTAAATGACAACGTTCTCTCTGATTCTCTCTCCTCTGATCTCGAGCGCGTGGTTCAGTGGGGGAAGATGTGGCTGGTTACCTTTAATGCATCCAAAACCAAACTCCTATCCTTACATCATCAACGCTCTGATCCCCATCTGGCATCAATTGTGATGGATGGCTCTCGTCTGGGTGAAGCCCCGTGTTTTGACAAGCTTCTGGGTTTGACCTTTACTCCTGATCTGAAATGGAACAAGTACATCAAGTCTGTTGCCAAGGTCGCTGGAAAGATGGTGGGATCCTTCTACCACTCCAGAAGATATCTCACTACTGATGCAATTCTCTATCTATATAAAAGCCAAGTACGTCCAAGGATGGAATACTGTTGCCATATCTGGGCAGGAGCTGCTAAAAACAGCCTATCCTGCCTTGACAGAGTACAAAATAGACTTCGTGGCTTCAGGTTGAAGTTTTTTGAGTACTATAATTGGAATACCGTCCGGGCCAGTTGCTTTACTGGAATCAAGGTTTTTGATTAGCTTGGAAACATCACGTACAGATATACGTTTCTCACATAGTGTGTTTTCAGATACAGGAGGAAATATTGGGGGTTGGCGGCCTTGATCGCAAAAGGTAGAATTAGCTGCAAAGTTCTTGACAAAGAGTTTGGCTTTGTCTGATGCTGACGAGATTACCTCAGGTCCATTGATGATAGTTGGGATGGAGCACACGCTTCTGTTCAGGATTCTGTTTGCTATTTGCCAAAACTGGTGGGAACCAAGCCGCTGCTCAGCTACTTTGGACTTAACAGATTGAGCATACAACCACCTTGCGCTCTTTATTACTTTCTTACAATGGTTGCTTGCAGTCCTGAAAGCGGCTTTAGTTTCCATACATCTATTACGTTGGAAACAGTGAAAAAAAGTGATTTCTGTGCGCAATGGCAACAGCACATTCTGGAGAGAACAATGGCTGGCTGTTCGGTTTTTGCTGAAACTTTTTCGAGGGTATGAAACGATCAATACCTACAATTAACCATTCCGTCAGGTCTAATACTATAGAGGACACATCCTTTTTAAATATGGAATATATATATGTAATATATATATACATGATATATGTAATATGTATATACATATGTAATATGTATATACATAATATATGTAATATGTATATACATAATATATGTAATATATATATACATAATATATGTAATATGTATATACATAATATATGTAATATATATATACATAATATATGTAATATATATATACATAATATATGTAATATGTATATACATAATATATGTAATATGTATATACATAATATATGTAATATGTATATACATAATATATATAATATATATACATAATATATGTAATATATATACATAATATATATAATATATATACATAATATATGTAATATATATATACATAATATATGTAATATGTATATACATAATATATGTAATATATATACATAATATATATAATATATATATACATAATATATATAATATATATATACATAATATATGTAGTATATATATTACATAATATAATATATATAGATAATATATATTATCTATATATATGTATATATGATATATATAATATATGTATATAATATATGTATATATAATATAATATATATGATGAAAATAATGGAAATAGTATTCCGACAAAATAGAGAAATAAAAAGGAACAAACCGTATTATGTGTTCCTCAACGTTTCGTCTTTATTTCGAGACTTCCTCTGGATGAATGAGATTAAGAACAAAAAATACCAGTACAAAATATTTGAAAATGTTTCACGTGCAAAGTGTGACGCAGTTCTGTTTCAGAAAAAAAGGAAAGAGACGTTGGAAATTCAAAAAGGGGCTGGTGCTGTTAAAGAGCGGGAAATTTTAGTGACGTCATATAAGTCGTTAATGTAATTTAAAAATAAAACTGATATTCTTACTGGAAAAAATATATATCTGTTGAAATTCAAATATAGGTTTGTAACAGAAATGAAATGAGTGTTTTTTGTTATGTAATTTATTGATTGAGATTTTATGTATTAATTATTAGAGGGGGTGTTTGAATGGTGTGAGAGGGTTAACCTGTGTCTACAGTTAAATAATGTTCTTTTAATAAAAGTTTACTTATTAATGGCGCTATGTTATAGAAACCTGCACGCTGTTTAATTGTGCTTGAAATTGCGATAAGCGCAGATTCAAGAAGTCTCCAGCGCGGTTTATTTGAAATAAATTTAACTACTTTTGCTTGTTTAAAGTCAAAGGTGTGGTTATTTTGCAATGAATGAGAGAATAATGCACTTAGAGAATTGCTGTTTTTTTATATCTCTTTTGTGTTCATTGAGCCTTTTTTCTAATTTATGCTGGGTTTCACCAACGAATTTATGATGGCAATTTTGGCAAGGAATAGTGTATATACCTCCATTGGAAACTGGTTTGTTTTGGAGATGTTTCGTAACACACTGAACAAACTAGAAATTCCTATCGTACAAACCACATCACTAACCATAAGACAAATATTAAAAACTACGTGTGTTGTATCTGCCGGTTGTATTTTGAAATGTTTGAATTGTGCGTAGGTAACGTGAAAATAACGTCAAGAATGAGAGTTCATATAGAAACGTTGTTTAAATTTGAATAAAATAAAATATGCAGCAAGTGCGCTTGCAACCAAATCACAACGTAATAAGTAGAGGAAAAATAAACAAATATTTTCCTAATAATACGTTGTGATTTGGAGAGGACTGGGGCAAACTCAGCAGAGCATTTTTTTAATAGCATTGCCAGGATGAGATCAGGTCCACATGCTTTTGAAGTGTCAAGGTTTTTTTATGATATCACGCTCCTAAGAAGGGGTGATTTTCAGATCATTCTAGTGTGGCGTCTGTCCGCAAAGGGAAGTCAGGGAGGGAGTGGTTTTCCGGGTCCAATGTGGAGTTTGAGGCAAACCGACTGACCAGCATGTTAGCCTTCTTGGTTACTGCATAGCTTCTTGTGGGACCTATTGAAACTGCATAGCTTCTTGTGGGACCTATTGAAACTGCATAGCTTATTGTGGGACCTATTGAAACTGCATAGCTTCTTGTGGGACCTATTGAAACTGCATAGCTTGTTGTAGGACCTATTGAAACTGCATAGCTTGTTGTAGGACCTATTGAAACTGCATAGCTTGTTGTAGGACCTATTGAAACTGCATAGCTTGTTGTAGGACCTATTGAAACTGCATAGCTTGTTGTAGGACCTATTGAAACTGCATAGCTTGTTGTAGGACCTATTGAAACTGCATAGCTGGTCTCACAATTATATCTAAAGTTATTTAGTTTCTGTCTATCCGTTACTTCTCTGCATTGTTTTGCTTCCTATGAACCTAAATGTCTTTTATATTTTTTAAATTACTTTTATTTGTTGTTTGCTTAAAAAAAAAACTCTGAAAATCTTTATTGTTTGTTATGTTAGTTAAAGGAGCAGGTTGGGAACGCCGTGAAATGTCACGTGAATGCAATTAAGGATCTGGAAGAATTGTTATCGACGACAAGATCGATGAGCACCGAGAAAGAGGAATCAATGAAAAAAGAAGTCAGTGCTCTCAAGCAGGTCATCAAGCATCTACAAACTCAACTGGGTAAGAATTACTTCATTATATATGCATGCACAAATATACATACACATATATATATATATATATATATATATATATATATATAATAATTGAATTCATTCAAGACGTATCGCAAAAACAAAAAACATATATATATATATATTTTGTTTTTGCGATACGTCTTCTTCATTCAAGACGTATCACAAAAACAAAAAACATATATATATGTTTTTTGTTTTATCGCAAAAACAAAAAACATATATATATATATATATATATATATATATATATATATATATGTTTTTTGTTTTTGCGATACGTCTTGAATGAATTCAATTATTTACGAAAGAGTATTTTTACCTAAATACGAGTTGGGAATAAGTTTCCCTTTAACCAACTTGGTAACCCCACATGGGGAGCGGTATATATATTATTTTTAAAATATAATTATCCACTGATACGTGTTTCGTCGTCTACGACTCATCAGAGTGGCTGAATCTAGTGAGATTCGAAATCAGGACACCATACTCCAGGGAAATGCCTACTTCGGACTATTACCTTGTGATGTGCATTACTCAAAATACAGTTTGGATCATTTTACAAGACTGCTATCAAAGGCATTTACTTCGGATTTTACCATGCAATTTGGATGTGAATTTTTATGTCCTTTGCATTAACTTTCCTTTCTCTATGACATTTAAATACTTATACAACTTTTAATTGTGATTTTCCATGTCTAACTGACTTTAGCAAATAAGGTGTAAACCATTATAACTATTTGCTAATATTTTCTCCTCTGAAGAGATGGTAGACATCGAAATCCTATACGATAAGGAGTTAAAATATTTCAAATGTATTCTTTGTCTTACATAGAATAATAAAAATCTTTTGATGTGAACTTCAATCATTTCACGTCAGAAATTTTAATTTTATATATATATATATATATATATATATATATATATATATAATGAGTAAATGGTAAATGGTGAAAAGACCTGAAGAAAGTGCTCAATACTGCAGTAGAGCAAAATATGTTGTTTTTTTTTACAGTTTTTAATCTGCTTGGTTACACACGTTTTGATTACTGAATCGTGTCAACGATCCGATAATTTCATCACACTCCACAGAAATAAATATTCATTTCTGTGAAGTTTGATGAAATTATCGGATCGTTAAAACGATGCAGTAATCAAAACGTGTGTAACCAAGCAGATTAAAAATGGTAATAAAAACATATATATATATATATAATATTTAATAAGTAAAATTAAAATGGTAAAAAAAACTGAAAAAGTACTCAATACTACTGTAGAGTAAGATTTGCAAAGTCTAATAAAATTAATTACATGTATTTCTTATTACTGTTTATTATTTCTAACGTTTATTGTTACGGGTCTGCATGTTTTTATCAATGTTCTTACATGTACGTGTGGGTGTGTGTGTATTCTTACGTGTAAACGTGTGTTCTTACGTGCAGTTCACTGTGTGTGTGTGTGTGTGTGTGTGTGTGTGTGTGTGTGTGTGTTTGCTATTCTTTTAATGTCTTACAGTTTCTCTTGCCTTGGGGAGTTTCCGAGATGTGTATGTGCGACAATATAATACGAACGTACCTGGTTTGCCTTAGTCAGCACATGACATCTTGGTCGCTGGTCTCCATCTTTCTGGGGAGTGGATGCTGCAGACAGATTCATCAATGAACAACAAGATGGACTGAAGCTTCAAATACGTCCAAGGATGGAATACTGCTGCCATATCTGGGCAGGAGCTGCTAAAAACAGCCTATCCTGCCTTGACAGAGTACAAAATAGACTTCGTGGCTTAGTGGGGGTGCCTTTTTCTCTTCCCTGCAACCTCTCTCCCACAGAAGAGACGTTGCAAGCCTATCTTTGTTTTATCGTTATTTCCATGGCAGGTGCTCGTCTGAACTCCAATCTCTGGTCTCCCCTCGCCAATTTTTTACAAAAAACACCCGTCTAGCTGAATCCACTGTCAAAAACTTATCTCTTTATCTGTGCCTAAATCAAAACGTGGATTCCATAAACAAAGCTTCTTTCTTAGAACTGCACGCCTGTGGAACTCTGTTCCGTCTGCCTGCTTTCCACCTGACCACAACCTGGATGTCTTCAAGTCCAACGTAAACAAATTCCTTATGAACCGCCCCTTAAGTAAACACTTTATTAAATCTCAACACTAACGTACTGTACATGCAATAACCCTTATCCCTGAGTGGCTTCCGGACCTTGATAAGTGGTGACCACCTTGTAAAAAAAAAGCCTAACATCTCGGACCCTGGCCGTCGGGAGAGACCGAAATCTCCCATCTGCATTCTTCTGCTGCCCAAAAACAAACTCTCACGTTTCCATGTGGTCGTCAATTCCATGTCACCCCTTAATTTCTGGTACATTCTAATCTAGGTCGTTCAAGGTGACTTGGGTTTGATGCCTGTCAAACCCAACCTTTTCTGACCCGGGCTAACTCGCTGATGAGAACCCAAATATTTTTATATATCTTTCTATTTCTAAAACTACCTATATAGCAATTAAACTGGGATTCCCAATACTACACTTATGTAACTAACTGAATTAAAAACGGTAAAATATATATAATATATATAATTATGTTATCAAATATATATAATATATATAATTATGTTATCAAATATATATAATATATATACCGATGATGAGGGGGAGGTTCTGTCATGATTTCTCCATTGCTTATGACCTCACTCAGATTGTTCACGAACTCACCCGTGTGCCCGACAATGACGGCCAATATGCGAGTCTACTAGACCTTTTTCTCACAACTTGCCCTGAACTATGTTCAGTTTCCGTTCTGTCTCCTCTTGGATCTTACGACAACTCTGTTGTATCAATTAAGATAAAAATGAAATGTAATAAGTCCCCAGATGTACCTCTCCATCGTACAGTATATCGATACACTAAGGCTGACTGATATAGCTTCCATACATTTATATCGGATCTACTTCTGCGTTCCATATTTAAAAAGGATGTGTCCTCTATAGTATCAGACCTGACCAAATGGTTAATTGTAGGTATAGACCGTTTCATACCCTCGAAAAAGTTCCAGCAAAAACCTAACAGCCAGCCATGGTTCTCTCCAGAATGTGCTGCTGCCATTGCGCACAGAAATCACTTTTTCCACTGCTTCCAATGTAATAGATGTATGGAAACTAAAGCCGTTTTCAGGACTGCCAGCAACCATTGTAAGAAAGTAATAAAGAACGCAAGAGAGTTGTATGCTCAGTCTGTCAAGTCCAAAGTAGCTGAGCAGCAGCTTGGTTCCCACCAGTTTTGGCAAATAGCAAACAGAATCCTGAACAGAAGCGTGTGCTCTATCCCAACTATCATCAATGGACCTGAGGTAATTTCGTCAGCATCAGACAAAGCCAAACTCTTTGCCAAGAACTTTGCAGCTAATTCTATCCTTTGCGACCAAGGCTGCCAACCCCCAATATTTCCTTCTGTATCAGAAAACACGCTATGTGATATACATATATCTGTATGTGATGTTGCCAAGCTAATCAAAAACCTTGGTTCCAGTAAAGCAACTGGCCCTGACGGTATTCCAATTATAGTACTCAAAAAACTTCAACCAGAACTAGCGCCCATCCTTACAAAACTGTTTAAACGTTAAACGAGAATAGCTTCCCATCACCCTGGAAAATCTCATCAGTATGCCCTGTATTTAAGAACTCAGATGATATGTCATCTCCCTCTCAGTACAGGCCAATAAGTCTCCTGTGTGTCATGAGTATGTTGCTGGAATCTGTGTTAAATACAGAAGTAATCAACCATCTCAATTAAAATAACCTTCTTAGTGACACTCAATATGGTTTCCATTCTGCTAGATCTACAGCAGATGTGCTTACAGTTATATCCCATAGGATTAGCAAATCTCTCGACAGAGGCAACCTTTCTAGGGTAATTGCTCTTGACATATCAAAGGCCTTTGATAGGGTATGGCATAAAGGTTTACTTCACAAGATCTCCAGCTATGGTATAGTTGGAAATGTCTTCTCAATTATTAAATCATTTCTTTCTGATAGGTTCATAAGAGTAGTAGTTGAGGGGCAAAAATCAGAAGCTCACAGTATTAATGCTGGAGTCCCTCAGGGGTCCATCCTGGGCTCAACTGTTTTCCTGATCTACATTAATGATCTTCCAAATCACATCCTTACATCATTCGTAGACATTTTTGCTGATGACACTACCATCTATGGTAGCACATCTAAGACCGTAAATGACCAAGTTCTCTCGGATTCTCTCTCCTTTGATCTTGAGCACGTAGTACAATGGGGAAAGGAGTGGCTGGTTACTTTTAATGCATCTAAAACCAAGCTTCTCTCTTTACATCATCAACATTCTGATCCCCATCTGGCATCAATTGAAATGAATGGCTCTCGTTTTCAGGAGGCCTCAAGTTTTGACAAGCTTCTGGGCTGGACAATTACTCCTGATCTTAAATGGAACATGTACATCAAATCTGTTGCAAGGGCCACTGGAAAAATGGTGGGATCTTTCTATCGATCCGGTAGATATCTCACTGCTGATGCAATTCTCTATCAATATAAGAGCCAGGTACGTCCAAGGATGGAGTACTGTTGCCACATCTTGGCAGGAGCTGCTAGAAAGAACTTGTCCTGCCTTGATAGAGTTCAAAATAGACTTCGTAGCCTCGTAGGAGATGTTCTTTTCTCTTCCTTGCAACCTCTATCTCACAGAAGAGATGTTGCGAGTTTGTCTCTGATGTATCGTTATTTTCATGGAAAGTGTTCGACTCAATCTATTGTCCCCCCTCGCCAAACTTTCCCAAGAAACACTCGTCTAGCTGTAAACACTATCAATAATTTCCCCCACTCTTTATCTGTGCCTAAACCTAAACGTAGATTCCATGAACAAAGCTTCTTTCTTAGAACTGCACGCCTATGGAATTGTCTTCCGTTTTCCTGCTTTCCTGCTGACTACAATATGGTTGTCTTCAAGTCTAATGTAAACAAGTTTTTGATGAGCCGTTCTATATAAGTTAACAAATTTACCGAATTTTCAGTACTAATGATTACTATATTGTCCAATTTCTACTGTACACTCTTTAACCCTTATCCTTGAGTGGCCTCTTGGCCTTGATAATGTGGTGATGCCTGTGTAAAAAAAATATATCATATAAATATAATATATATGTTATATAATATATGTTGTATAATATATATGTTATATAATATATATTATATAATATATATATATGTTATATAATATACGTTGTATAATATATATGTTATATAATATATGTTGTATAATATATATGTTATATAATATATATATTATATAATATAATATATATATATGTTATATAATATATACAATATATTTGTTATATAATATAATATATATGTTATATAATATATATTATATAATATAATATATATGTTATATAATATATATACAATATATTTGTTATATAATATAATATATATGTTATATAATATATATGTTATATAATATGTTGTATAATATATGTTATATAATATATGTTGTATAATATATGTTATATAATATATATATTATATAATATAATATATATGTTATATAATATATATAATATATTTGTTATATAATATAATATATATGTTTTATAATATATATTATATAATATAATATATATGTTATATAATATATATATATATATACTATATTTGTTATATAATATAATATATGTTATATAATATATGTTGTATAGTATATATGTTATATAATATATGTTGCATAATATATATATATGTTATATAATATATGTTGTATAATATATATGTTATATAATATATGTTGTATAATATATATGTTATATAATATATATTATATAATAATATATATATATGTTATATAATATATATAATATATTTGTTATATAATATAATATAATATATATGTTATATAATATATATGTCATATAATATAATATATGTTATCATATATAATATATATATATATATATAATCATGTTATCAATAGTAAATCTTTAACAAAGCAAAATTTATCAAGATAAGAAGAGTTCAACCAATGAAACTAAATGAAAGGTAAACAAACAGTATTAAATGAAAGACGAGGAATAAAAATTGTAAATAACTTTATTATATCATCAGAAAATTAATAAAAAACCCTATTTAGGCTGTGCTTATTTCGAAGCTATATGCTTCTCATCAGAAGAGAATTATATAAAATGCAAATATCGAAAATAAACTTAATGACATCTTATCTATCTATATATATAAAAGCGAAAATGTGTGTATGTATGTGTGCTTGTGTGTCCGCTAAAAACTTTCGACAGGCACAACGAAAATTCAGAAACTTAGTATCATATTAAAGCCGCATACTTCGCCCGAAAAATATCGAAAAATTGGCCGAAAAGGTTAATTTTTTCATTCCGAAATCGACAATTTTAGACGGGGGGGGGTCAACAAAAACCGTCCCCTCGTGACGATGACCGGTTCTACGCATGCGTCAGATGACGTCATGACCTGATTTACTTTAAATAGTTGAAGAACTAACTAAATTTCATGTACGTCGCGTTAGCTCAGTTGGTTAGCATGTTGGTTCGTTATCTAAACGTTTTGGGTTCGAATCGTGGTGTGAGATGTCTTCTCTTTTTTTCGATTTTTTAAATTTAAATATTGGACCAGTGTTATTTAAGTCATTTTTCACGTAACGTTCGTTTTTCTGGGTTTTTTTTTGCTTCGCTTATTCTTAGTGACACCCAAAAACACCTGGGTACCCACCGATTTTTTAAATTCTAATATCGAAACAGGTTTATTTAAGCCATTTTTCATATGTTTTTTTTTTTTTAACATTCGTTTTTCTGTCTTCTTTTTTGTTTTTGTCATTAACCTCATTTGCTGAATGGCTATTGCTTACGTCGTCGTCCTCATCGTCGTTACGCTCTACGACTTCCATGCAGGCACCTGTCAATTTGGTTCTTAAATAAATTCAAACATCTTTCAGTAACTCATTCTGGCTGACCAAACGGTTCATGTTTTTTAGACATTTTATTTTACTTCGCGTCAGGGCTTCGGGTTCGATCCCCCCCCCCGGTTTCTTTTTTTTTAACAGCACACACACCTCCAAACACACGAGAAACGCCGGGTACCCCCGCTAGTCTATAAATATAAGACCGAAACTGTTTGTGTGTGTGTGTGTGTGCGTTTTCGTGTATGTCCGCAAAAGGTTTTTATCCAAGGCCTTCTTGCTCGGCTCACTCCTTCATTAAACTATTTATATCGCGTCAAAATCATAATATCTACGAGTTACAAACGGGGGTCGTGTGTGGATTTAATTTTGCCCGATTTGAAAAGTTAAATATTCAACATTTTTCGATCGCCGCATGTGGATTCGACTTTTTCGTATAAAAAAAGAAGCGAACAGACCCGCAGTAAATAAAATACTGCCCCGCACTGAAAATTGACCTCATTAAGTCGTCAAGGGGGAAGATGTGGCTGGTTACCTTTAATGCATCCAAAACCAAACTCCTATCCTTACATCATCAACGCTCTGATCCCCATCTGGCATCAATTGTGATGGATGGCTCTCGTCTGGGTGAGGCCCCGTGTTTTGACAAGCTTCTGGGTTTGACCTTTACTCCTGATCTGAAATGGAACACGTACATCAAGTCTGTTGCCAAGGTCGCTGGGAAGATGGTGGGATCCTTCTACCGCTCCAGAAGATATCTCACTACGGATGCAATTCTCTATCTATATAAAAGCCAAGTACGTCCAAGGATGGAATACTGTTGCCATATCTGGGCAGGAGCTGCTAAAAACAGCCTATCCTGCCTTGACAGAGTACAAAATAGACTTCGTGGCTTAGTGGGGGATGCCCTTTTCTCTACCCCGCAACCTCTCTCCCACAGAAGAGACGTTGCGAGCCTGTCCTTGTTTTATCGTTATTTCCATGGCAGATGCTCGTCTGAACAATCTCTGGTCCCCCCTCGCCAATCTTTCACGAAAAACACCCGTCTAGCTGAATCCACTGTGAAAAATTTCCCCCACTCTATATCTGTGCCTAAATCAAAACGCAGATTCCATGAACAAAGCTTCTTTCTTAGAACTGCATGCCTGTGGAACTCTGTTCCGTCTGCCTGCTTCCCTCTGGACTTCAACTTGGATGTCTTCAAGTCCAATGTTAACAAATTCCTAATGAACCGCCCCCTTAAGTAAACATTTCAGCAAATCTCCTCACTAACGTAATGTACTTGCAATAACCCTTATCCCTGAGTGGCTTCCGGGCCTTGATAAGTGGTGATCACTGTGTAAAAAAAAAAAAAAAAAAAGTACGGGCATCTGCCGATTCTTAATCCTTAAATAAATCAATCATAATTTTTTTTCACACTTTATTATTTTACAATCAAGGCTTCCGGTTCGATTCTTCCTACTTACCTACCAAAACCTCACACACCTCTACACACCCAGGCAACACCGGGTGCCCCCCGCTAGTCTAGATATAAAATGAGAATTAAAGAATATGATAAAATGGTAAATAATTATTAAAAGTTTTATGATTTTATCCGATTACTTTATTCTCATTTCATTTCGAAATGTCATTAAGCCAATTTTTTGTTTCTATATTTGCCTTATGTATGATTCAGGCCGTTCTCTTCTGATGAGAAACATTTAGCTTCGAAATACCATGGTCTAAAGAGTTTTTTTTTTCTTCTTAAATTTTCCACTGAACTTTTCTTTGTTGTTGTTTAAATTAAGAAAGACCATATATATATGTAAATCTTTTTCTCAGCCGAGAAGGGAAATGAAACACCGGAAGTGACTCAGCTAAAAACCCAGCTAAGAAGTGCTCAACAGGAAGTGACGAACTTGGAAGAACAAGTGCGAACAATAAATCAAGAACTGGAAGCTGCAAAGCGACAGGTGAGTGTTTGGCAATCAAATAAACAATCCTTTCAAATATATTCCATTGTGTGATTATCTTGATTTAAAGTTAGATGCTTGCGTAAATGTTGATTTTTGTGTTATTTAGTTAAAGTTAGATGTGTGTGTGTGTGTATATATATATATACATATATATATATATATACATATATATATAGATATTATTTATTTTATTTAAAGTTGGATGTGTGTGTGTGTATATATATACATATATATATATATATATTATTTATTTTATTTAAAGTTGGATGTGTATATATATATATATATTTTTTTTTTTTCTTTTATTTAAAGTTGGATGCTTGCGTAAATGTTGATTTTTGTGTTATTTATTTAAAGTTAGATGTGTGTGTGTGTGTGTATATATATATATACATATATATATATATATATATATATATATATATATTATTTTTTATTTTATTTAAAGTAAGATGTGTGTGTGTGTGTATATATATATATTATTTTTTATTTTATTTAAAGTTGGATGCTTGCGTAAATGTTGATTTTTGTGTTATTTATTTAAAGTTAAATGTGTGTGTGTGTGTGTATATATATATATATATACATATATATATATATATATATTATTTTTTATTTTATTTAAAGTAAGATGTGTGTGTATATATATATATATATTATTTTTTATTTTATTTAAAGTTGGATGCTTGCGTAAATATTGATTTTTGTGTTATTTATTTAAAGTTAGATGTGTGTGTGTGTATATATATATACATATATATATATATATATATATTATTTATTTTATTTAAAGTTGGATGTGTGTGTGTGTATATATATATACATATATATATATATTATTATTTATTTAAAGTTGGATGTGTATATATATATATATATATATATATATATATATATTATTTTTTCTTTTATTTAAAGTTGGATGCTTGCGTAAATGTTGATTTTTGTGTTATTTATTTAAAGTTAGATGTGTGTGTGTATATATATATATATATATATATATATTATTTTTTATTTTATTTAAAGTTGGATGTTTGCGTAAATGTTGACTTTTGTGTTATTTATTTAAAGTTAGATGTGTGTGTATATATATATTATTTTTTATTTTATTTAAAGTTGGATGCTTGCGTAAATGTTGATTTTTGTGTTATTTATTTAAAGTTAGATGTGTGTATATATATATATATATATATATATATTATTTTTTATTTTATTTAAAGTTGGATGTGTGTGTATATATATATATATATTATTTTTTCTTTTATTTAAAGTTGGATGCTTGCGTAAATGTTGATTTTTGTGTAATTTATTTAAAGTTAGATGTGTGTGTATATATATATTATTTTTTATTTTATTTAAAGTTGGATGTGTATATATATATATATATATATATATTATTTTTTATTTTATTTAAAGTTAAATGTTTGAGCATATGCTTATTTTTATGTGTAGTATTCACTCTTAAACTGATTAACCGATCATTATAAATTTGGGGATTACCTGCTAGATGTAATTGCGAATAATAATGTGGGTTATGAAAAAAATTAAATACAAACATTGGTTGACGTTCATATTTATTTCTTTAT
Organism: Euprymna scolopes; assembly: GCF_053919585.1. Taxonomy (NCBI): domain Eukaryota; kingdom Metazoa; phylum Mollusca; class Cephalopoda; order Sepiida; family Sepiolidae; genus Euprymna; species Euprymna scolopes. Next base: position 87,351,364 of record NC_136527.1, on the reverse strand, counting down.
TCTTGCCTCCTCATTTATTTTTTTTAAAATTGACGTGAACACTAGAATATTTCAATTAGAAGTCAAATATGAACAGGTAAAATTATAGAGGTATCAAAGGCCAATCAAATGAGGTATAGTTTGTTTAAATAGTTACATTAAATTTAGCTTAAATTTGCAGTTTTTGAAAAAATTACAAGTAGGGGCATTACGAACACTGCCGGTGTTTTGGTGCTTTTGCACAGTCTTTCGTACCGTTTTCTCATCACATTTCAATCTACAGCCAATTTCTGATTGGATAAACCAGAAACGTGGAGATTAATGAGTTCCTGACGATCACTAAGAGAAAGTTGTGTCATATGGACTAAATGTTACATTGTATAACCTGGAACAAAAAAATTATGATTGGAGATGCTTTGTTGCCTGTTGGTGGATATTTTAAACTGATTTAGGGGCGATAATTTAAGCTGGTTTTAAGCGAATTTGTTGCTGCAGACATTCTTTTTGCCTCCTCAATTTGAAGTTATCTTTTTAAATTGACGTGAACACTAGAATATTTCAATTAAAAGTAAAAAATGAACAGGTAAATTTATAGCGGAATA